>NC_039250.1:25593400-25608400 GCF_003368295.1 Carassius auratus
ACCCTGCTGGTGATAAAGGCATGAACAAGTTTCTCCAAGTCTTGGCTGATATATATTATATGTATTTTTTGTTTTGTTTGTTTCTATTCTGCCATGTAAAATGGTTTGGCAATATGTACCTGTGTACATTACAGACTCGCTCTTTCTGTGTCGTCCTCTCTCTATGGCCAGCTGGTGGTCACTCAGTCTGTACTTGGTCAGTAACTGTCTGTGTGTTATATTCAGATAACACTGGAGGCGACTTTGGTCTTTGGTTTGTTCTTTCCAATACTGTATGTATGTCTCCTTCTCTTCATTCATAATCTCTTTGATTCTTCCATGTTTTTTGGGATTGGTGATATCCAGTGCTTTGTTAGTTAGCTCTGATACCATTACACAAAGATGACTTTGAGCACTCTCTGTTTGTGTGTTTTTAGTGCTTTATAATGAAGAGAATCTTCTGAACTAGAGTTTAAGTGGATCCAGAACTTTAAAACTCTTTTTTTAATGATGAGGTTTAGGGGGAGACAGGCGTTATTAGGAGTGTTTCTGTGCAGGTGAAGGATGCTTCTGCAGAACTCCACATGCAGAGCTTCTAAAGGGTGTTTGTTCCAGTCCTTACTCGCTGGGCCCCAGATCTCGCTTCCATACAGGGCAATGGGCAGAATTTCATTCGTATAGCGTGCAGTGCCCTGTGGGCTTTTATAAGTAATGTTTTAATTGCCAATTTGAAATTTCCAGTGGGAGTTAAAACCAGACCAAGATAAGTATATTGTAAAGTATGTTGAAGTCTGGTGTTGTTTAATGTGAATAAATGTTTATGTTCTAGATTTCTGTTTTTTTTTTTTTTCTGAAATATCATAATCTTAGTTTTTGGGATGTTGACATCTAAGGCCCAATCCTGGCAGTATTTAGTTATAACTTCAAGGTTGTTCTGTAGACCTTCTGGTGTTTTAGACAGAATTAGCAATTCATCTGCATACAGTAAATATTTGACCTCTGTGTCACATAACTGTAGTCCTGGACTGTTTGATTGGTCCAGAAGATCTGCCAGTTTATTGATATATATATGTTAAATTACATTATATTATTCATTTAGCTGCCGCTTTTATCCAAAGCAGCTTACAATTGACAACAAAGCTTCCGGCTTTGCTACCGTTCGGACGGTCTAGCTTACTGCTCTGCACTTTGCTTCTTATTTCTCTACTTTTCTCTGATTTTTCTAAGATTTTTACTTTAGCAGATCAGCACAGTGCTCAAACTACAGATTTTTGGCACAAACGCTAAAACTAAAAACATTGAGACTGGAATAATTCTACATAAAGAAAACTTTGCCTCCCACTGCCAGCAGTTTATATTCCTGTGACGGGATAACAACTGCCTACATTCAAACAGAAGAGAGAGAAAATGCCTCCTGTTGGATACTTGTTGCATGAACTACTGCAAACTTCTACAAAGGATTGTGCTTCTTGAAACAAAGTTACTTTCTGGACTTCCAAAACAGACGGAACACTTAGCAGACCGTCGTCATGGACCCCCTCAGCATCAGCCGGTGAGTCCCATGAATCTTCTGAATCTCAACAGTTTATACCAAGTGTAGAGGAACAAGCCGAAACTGATCGCCACACTAATCGATGGCACAAACAGGGAGCGAGACCCAAAGGAACACGAGATATCAGATTGTCACGAGTTTCTTGTATTGCTGCCATAGCTTCCTCTACCCCAGATTCGACTATGACAAGGCTTGTAAATACTGGCATTCTACCACCCCCTATACACCTTGAGAACAGATTTGAAGCGTTAATGAATGTGGGTGAGGAATCCCCAAATGTGATTCAACATGGATCAGATCAACCAGCAGCTAACACCGCTACTAACAGGCGCTCAAGGACGAGCAGACAGCGAGCCCAGGACTCTGATAGTGGGTGACTCTGTTATCAGAAACATCCGTAGCAGGACTACAACAACATGCTGCCTTCCTCAAGCAACGGTCTCTGATGTGAACAAGGAACTTCAGAACATTCTGATGAAGCACAAGACTGCAAATCAAATCATCATCCATGTGGGGAAGAATGATATTTGGAAAGAGCAGTCAGAGCTCCTTAAGAAGGACTTCAGTGAACTCTTTGAAACACGTCGAAGACTCAAAGTCCAGTCGTTCATCAGTGGACCACTCCCAGCAAGGGGAACAATATGTTTTCATGGTTGCTTGGGCTGAACACATGGCTACAAAGATTTTGCAGTATAAAAGGAGTGAATTTCATTGACAACTTCAATCTTTTCTGGGGCCATAGACAATTGTTTAAACCGGATGGCCTCCACCCAAACAAACTTGGTGCAAGAGTGTTTAAGGACAATATCTACTTCTCCCTCCATCATCCTTCAGCAGACTGTGTCAATCCATTCAGCACACACACACCAGGTCTGAGTCATCATGTGGTTGACATATCCCACAAGGACACTGATAACACCACGCAGCCAAAACAAGCACTGCTCATGGACACCATCCCAGCTAAGCCCTGCCCACAGAGCTCCTCACAGACAGACTGTGATGTATCAAAACAGCTACAAGATTCACCACCCAAGGACGACTTACTGGAAAACAGCCAGGGAAGCCAGGACAACATATCACAGCCAACGGAAACACCAGAGACACAGCCCTGCTCACTGGACACATTATCCCTCTCTCCAGCATCTCCACTTCTGTGCTTCTCACAGAAAATGGAGGAATTGGTGTATGTTGGGACTAAACTCTCCCACTCATTCGCTGCTAGCCCGCAGATATCAAAAAAAAATGACAGGCCCCCCAACCACCAAAGCCTGTGGGCCCTGTTCCTATGAGAGCTCTCCGACCGCTGCCACAACGCCAGGGTGAACCAAAAACAACTGATAGCAGCTCTCAGTGATATGTGTCGGGTCCCAGCTATAATAGCAGCAACATTCACAAATGCTTACAGAACAAGCGGGAACCCAGTGTGCCTGTATCTTTCTCTATTTCAGTTTTATCATGTTATAGAAAGTCTAAGGCCATCTCAAGCCAAAGGGCAAACTCATCTAATCTGCGGCCTATTATGCATCAAACTAAGATTCGCTCACTAAAAAATAAATTATTCCTAATCAATGACTTTATAACCACAAACAATCTGGATTTTATGTTTCTAAATCAAACATGGCTACAGGGTCGGCGCCACGAGGGGGCCCCAGGGGGCCTGGCCCGGCCACCTAGGTTACTGTGCCCCCTCACCTCTAGACAGCACACCACCCTGCCTCAGAGCGCAATTTCAGCCGTTGAGCTGTGTCTGAAATCGCTCACTCATTCACTAATCCATATATAGTGTATGGCAGTTGAATTCACTATATCAGGAAAGAGTGAACAAATAAATAAGTGAACGGAATTGGATAGTGACGTATAGCCTACACTACGCGTGAGACTTGGAGCTGTTGCAAAAAAATTTAGCGCTAGAAGTGCTACGCAGATCAAGATCAGGCAGCCGCAGAGCGGGACTAGGCTTGATCTAAACTAAATGGTCCATTCCCTTTTTGTTTGATCTAAAAATGCTTTATAATGCACAAGTTTTTACTAATTATTTCATAATATGAATAATGTGTAAGGATTATTCAATTCAATTTGATGACATTTTACTATAGCCATAATCGACATCTTTAAACTTGAAAATTGATTTTTTTTTAAAGGCAGTTAAAACAGTTCGACCAAAGATAGTTGTTATATGGGTTTAAATAGACTGGTTTTATTTAGAACCTTTTTTTTATGTCAAAAAAAAAAAGAAGAAAAGACAAATAGCATTAATTTTTAGATAGGCCTATCATTCAATGTTCTATTTCAGTTAACGCAACCTTTAATTAAAAAAGGACCCGCTCTGAAGTCCCCAAAATGTTCTTTTGTTGCTCAATTCTGCCGATATAATTCTGCAAGGAGAGGATACAAACCTTTTAACTGAGATGAAACTTGTATCTTTTGCCGAATGTGTGCGCAATCTCCGCAGCGAAGATGAATTCTGCATTCTCTGTGACACAGTTACAGCAATCACTAAAAATACACCTGTTTCAGCAAAACGGAGGCGACGGGTAAACAAGAACCTGACTGAATATGTAGTTGAAGAAACAACTGGAGCCAGCATCATTGATAAAGTGGAGCTACGCAGGCTGTACTTCAGTGCTTTGGATCAGTGGCGTAGCCACCTAAAAATAGATTCAGAATTATGTTTTATAATCTCAATAAAAAAATGTTTAATTAACTAATTAGCTATTGTTGTTTACTTAGAAAATATATATATTTTTAAAATCAACCCTTTCACGCGTAAGTTTAAATATTTTAACTGACCCCTTGTTTCCATGGCGACACGTCATGATTGTCACCTGACACACAGCAGCCACAATAACTAACTACCTACTATTCGTTTTATTTAGTTTTTCATCGTTTAAAAACCTTTATAAATTATCTTGATCTATAACGAGATGAGCGCTGCAGTTCAGAGTCCTGTCAGCTGGATTCAATGAAGGTACACCACTTGAATTCCCCAGTTTCTCCTGAAATAGATGAAAGTAAGTGGCTGTTGAACTGGACGAAGACTTGAGTAAACTTTATTGTTCTGCTATGTGTGTCTGATATATGACTAAAAACACGTTGGCAAATTATATTTGATTAGACGAGCAATGAACCACACATGTAAGTCTCAGCTTGCGTTTGAGCGGGACCTTACAAAGAAAATGCGTAACGAATGGAAAGACCTCGTTCTGAGAAAGTTTAACTCTTCCACTCGTCGACTGCAGCTTTTCTAAAGGTAAGATGTGTTTTTGCTTTTTTGTCTTTGTTACTATATTGATTATAGCCAGTGCTGGTCCGTTTATTATTTATGAGAATGCTGTAGGCAGCGTTCGTGCTCTGTATCGTTGCGTCTGGTAGCCTAAATGGTGACTTGATGGTTGTTGTTGTTTTAAATAAAAGTGGGTGTATTATGGAGGTATGCCCCCCCCCCAGTGACACAACGAGGCCCCCTCGTTCCGTATGTCCTGGCGCCGACCCTGCATGGCTAGAAGACAGCTGCAGTGCAACAATCCTAAATGAAGCAGCCCCTCCTAACTTCACTTACATCAGTGTTTGTAGGACTGTTAGGAGAGGTGGAGGTGTAGCTGCTCTATTTAAAGATGTCTATCAATGCAAGCAATTGTCATTTGGTCAGTACTTGTCTTTCGAATATCTAGGGATTGTGCTGAAAGGTGCCCCACACATTCTGTTTATTATTATTTATTTATTACTCTGTTGAAATTCTCCTTGATTGCTTCAACTCAAAAGTTATATTATATTGATGATATTGCACCAATAATAGTCAGTAAGAAAACAAACAGACAGAAATCAGTTTGGAGAAGATCAACAGCAGTTCAGACTATGAAAAGACAATGCAGAAAAGCCGAGCGGATGTGGAGGAAGACGAAACTTGAAATTCACTATATCATCTATAAAGACATCCTTCATGCTTTTAATGTGAAACTAACCACAGCTAGACAGAATTTCTTCTCAGACCTTATAAACAGTAACTTAAATAACACTCGTACTCTTTTTGCCACTGTTGAGACAAACCCCCCAAGTCAGATTCTCAGTGATATGCTCTCAGACAGCAAATGCAATGAGTTTGCTTCTTTCTTTTCTGAGAAGATCATCAATATCGGGAAGGTGATTAGCACATCCTCAAGTGGTGAATGCCTCACTTCATTCTGGGACATTTCCAAACTCCTTAAAAACTGCAGTTGTTAAGCCCCTCCTGAAAAAGACCAATCTTGACTAAGTCAAATAATGAGAAAGAACCAAATTGCCTAATCACAGCTATGCTGATGATACCCAGATTTACCTAGCCTTATCTCCAAATGACTACAGCCCCATTGACTCCCTCTGCCAATGTATTGATGATATTAATAGTTGGATGTGCCAGAAATTTCTTAAGTTAAATGAGGAAAAAACTGAAAAAACAAAGATGAAGTTTTCAAGGTGAATGCATACCTTGATTCTAGGGGTCAAACAACCAAAATCAAGTCAGGAATCTTGGTGTGATTCTGGAGACAGACCTAGTTTCAGTAGTCATGTCAAAGCAGTAACTAAATCAGCATACTATCATTTAAAAAACATTGCAAGAATTAGAGGTTTTGTTTCCAGTCAAGACTTGGAGAAACTTGTTCATGCCTTTATCACCAGCAGGGTGGACTATTGTAATGGGCTCCTCACTGGCCTTCCCAAAAAGACCATTAGACAGCTGCAGCTCATCCAGAACACTGCTGCCAGGATTCTGACTAGAACCAGAAAATCTGAGCATATCACACCAGTCCTCAGGTCCTTACACTGGCTTCCAGTTACATTCAGGATTGATTTTAAAGTACTTTTACTCGTATATAAGTCACTAAATGACCTAGGACCGAAATATATTGCAGATATGTTCACTGAATATAAACTAACAGAGCACTCAGATCATTAGGATCGAGTCAGTTAGAAATACCAAGGGTTCACACACAACAAGGGGAGTCCTCCTTTAGTTACTATGCTGCCCGCAGCTGGAATCAGCTTCCAGAAGAGATCAGATGTGCTAAAACACTAGTCACATTTAAATCTAGACTCAAAACTCATCTGTTTAGCTGTGCATTTATTGAATGAGCACTGTGCAATGTCCGAACTGATTGCACTATATTGTCACTGTTTTTTATCTTTATTTTTAATGTAAAATCATTTTCTAACTGTTTTTAAATGTTTTAACCTTTTTAAAAGTTTTAAAATTGCTTGTTTTATTTTTGTTATTATTTTTCTTCACGATTATTTTACTTTCTTCTATGTAAAGCACTTTGAATTACCATTGTGTGCGAAATGTGCTATATAAATAAACTTGCCTTGCCTTACAATTGCTATATATGTCAGAGGTCACACGCCTCTGGAGCAACTAGAGGTTAAGTGTCTTGCTCAGGGACACATTGGTGTCTCACAGTGGATTCAAACCTGGGTCTCTCACACCAAAGGCATGTGTCTTATCCAATGTGCCATCAACTCCGCAATTAAGTAAGGTCGGACGGACGGATGGACACACACACACACACACACACACGCACGCGCACACACGCGCGCGCACACACACACACACACAGTGTGAAGGACATCTCCACCTTCATTCTCTTTCGTTTAGCACCAGACTGTATTTTCAAGCAGCTGCAGGGGATCCCAGTGACTCTCTGGGAAAGTCAGATGTGAGACAGAAGTGAGGCGGTGATCCTGATTTTGAGGTGTGATGTGTGAGAAAGTGGAATTAGGAACTGATGGTGGGTAAGTACAAAACTGACTGATTGTAATAAGAGAGGAAGCAGAATTTGGAGGCGCAATAGGTTCAGAACAAATCTGAAAGTAAATAAATGACGTCAGGACTGCCTTTTTTGAGTGAATGAAATGCTTTAGTCAGTGTCTTTCAGTGAAATCAGTGGTGGTTTGACAGTAAAGCAGACTCGGTCATCAGGCCATCAGCTGGGTATTTAAAACGCTGGTAAACCACTCACTTCCTCACTGAAATAGCCCTGTGTCACTGTTCCTCCTAAATTGAAAATATGAGGAAATACGAATATTTGTTGGCTCGGTGTTCATCTTCAGTTCTCTCTTCACAGCAGTTCAGTCAGTGTACTGTTTGAGTAAATGAATTACTCCGGGATATTGGTTTGTTTGAACTCAGAGGGAGTGTCAGACACATTAAACAAGTTAACAGCTTAAGTCATTTGTGGATTAATGCTTATTAGAGATGCGAACCGTTTAAAACGATTCAGTTCAATTTGGTGAACTGGTTCAAGAAGATCCGGTTACATCGAATGATTTGTTCGCGAACCAGATATCACAAACTGATTTGTTTTGAACTCTCTCTGACAACAGACACGGAAGAGAAGACAATGCTGAATAAAGTCTTAGTTTTTGCTATTTTTGGACCAAAATGTATTTTCGATGCTTCAAAAAATTCTAACTGACCCTCTGATGTCACATGGACTACTTTGAAGATGTTTTTCTTACCTTTCTGGACATGGACAGTAGACCGTACACACAGCTTCAATGGAGGGATTGAGAGCTCTCAGACTAATTCTAAAATATCTTAAACTGTGTTCTGAAGATGAATGGAGGTCATACGGTTTTGAACGACATGGGGGTGAGTTATTAATTACATAATTTTGCTTTGTGGGTGAACTATCCCTTTAATAGGGAGCCAGTGCAGTGTGGACAGGACCGGGCTAATATGGTCATACTTCCTGGTTCTAGTAAGAACTCTTGCTGCTGCATTTTGGACTAGCTGTAGTTTGTTTATGAAGCGTGCAGAACAACCACCCAATAAAGCATTACAATAATCTAACCTTGAGGTCATAAATGCATGGATTAACATTTCTGCATTTGACATTGAGAGCATACGCCGTAATTTAGATATATTTTTGAGATGGAAAAATTGAGTTTTACAAATGCTGGAAACGTTGCTTTCTAAGGAAAGATTGCGATCAAGTAGCACACCTAGGTTCCTAACTGATGACGGAGCATTCACAGAGCAACCATCAAGTTTTAGACAGTGTTCTAGGTTATTACAAGCAGAGTTTTTAGGCCCTATGATTAACACCTCTGTTTTTTCTGAATTTAGCAGTAAGAAATTACTTGTCATCCAATTTTTTATATCGACTATGCATTCCATTAGTTTTTCAAATTGGTGTGTTTCCCCAGGCGTCACTATTTATTTATTATTTTTTTTAGATGTTTGTTTAGATGATTTAACAAGTTTATACAATTCTTCCTCTCATATATAAGAGAATAAGTGAAACTGTTTCTCAGGGGATCTATAGTGCACTGTCTGATGCGATACTGTAGCTGACGGCTGAATTAATTTTTTTTCATTAATTATTTTTTTCTGTGGTTAAAATAGCCACTGTATTGAATAAATACCTGGGGTTATGTTTGTTTTCTTCTAAAAGAGACGAAACGCAATCAGATCTGGCAGTTTTTAATGCTTTTCTGTAGGATTGGTTACTTCATCGCCAAGCAATACGAAATACCTCTAGTCTTGTTTTCCTCCAGCTGTGGATTAAATCTAGAGTATGATTTCGACAATGAGTAGGTCCTGAAACATGTTGTCTAACACCAATAAGTTCAGAATGTCTATAAATGCTGATCCCAATGCATCTTTTTCATTATCAACATGGATATTAAAATCACCAACTATTAAAACTTTATCTGCAGCCAGAACTAACTCGGATGTAAAATCACCAAACTCTTTAATAAAATGTGTATGGTGCCCTGGTGGCCTGTATACAGTAGCCAGTACAAACATAACAGGGGATTTATCATTAACATTGGTTTCTCTGGATAATGTTATATGAAGCACCATTACTTCAAACGAGTTATACTTGAAGCCTGCCCTCTGAGAAATCCTAAAAAAGGTTGTTATAAATTGAAGCAACACCTCCCCCTTTGCCTTTTAGATGCGGCTCATGTTTATAACAGTAATCTTGGGGGGTGGACTCATTTAAAATAATGTAATCATGAGGTTTTAGCCAAGTTTCTGTCAAACAGAGCACATCTAGATATTCTTTATAAAGCTTTATTATTTGTTTATCCGTATTGCATCTGTTTTTTATTTGTTGAACCTCAATTAATTTGTTAATCTTAACTTGGTTTGGACGTTTTTTGTATTTTCTAGTTCGGGGAACAGACACAGTCTCTATAGTGTGATATCTAGGTGAAAGAGTCTCTATGTGCTGAGAATTAACTGACCTCTGTGACGGGAGGCAGCTAGCAGACGGTCGGTTTAGCCAGTCTGTCTGCTTCCTGACCTGGGCCCCAGTTAGTCAAGTATAAACACTAAGACTATTTTCCATATTTCTAGACAGAAGAGTGGCGCCACCCCAGGAGGGATGAAGACCTTCTCTTTTAAACAGGTCAGGTCTGCCCCAAAAGCTCGTCCAATTGTCTATGAAACCTATGTTATTCTGTGGGCACCACTTAGACATCCAGCCATTGAGTGATGACAATCTGCTATGCATCTCATCACCACGGTAAGCAGGGAGGGGACCAGAGCATATTACAGTGTCTGACATCGTGCTTGCAAGTTCACACACCTCTTTAAAGTTATTTTTAGTGATCTCCGACTGGCGAAGTCGAACATCATTAGCGCCAGCATTAATAACAATCTTACTGTATTTATGTTTACCATTAGCCAGCACTTTTAAATTAGCCAAGATGTCAGGCGCTCTGGCTCCCGGTAAACATTTGATTATGGTGGCTGGTGTCTCTATATTCACGTTCCGTACAATAGAATCACCAATAACTAGAGCACTTTCATCAGGTTTCTCAGTGGGTGCATCACTGAGTGGGGAGAACCTGTTTAATGTTTTGATGGGAACAGAAGAGCGGTGTTTTGACCCACGACTACGCTGCCTCACCGTCACCCAGTTGCCCTGCAGCAGGGGCTCTGTTTCCGGAACCAGACAATGTACAGGAGTCCCTGAGCTAGACGCATCCAAAGCCGTATACAGAGCCCTAACATTCTTACTGTCCTCAATTAAAGTTTGGATGCGTGTCTCTAATTCTGAAATCTTCTCTGTCAGCCTAACTATTTCCCTGCATTTATCACATGTGAATCCCTCATCAGCGACAGAGATAGATAAACTGTACATGTGGCAAGAGGTGCAAATAACAATAGCAGGAGAAGCCATTACTCACCGTGCTTGATGAAATATTCTTACTGCGGTTGTTTGATGAACTTGTGAAAAACTGGAGAGAGAGAGAGAGGAGAGGAAAAAGAAAACAGCGATAAGTATGAATGAAAGCGCTAATGACAAGCTAACGAGTGCTAATGCAATGCAGGTGCACTGCACTCACAGATTTAAAATAAAAGTGAACGATCAAATTAATCAGATTAGATTGATAGATAATTTCAGAAATATGGTGGGAATTAAGTTATTTTATCATTTTAAACAACAGAGAGTGATAGAAAGATAAAGATTCTCTAGAAAAAAATAAAGCTACACGAAGCTATGATTCTTACCCTGATTAGACAGTAAGGGAACTGAAACGTTCAAGGCCCAGAAAGGTAGTAAGAATATTATTAAAACCAATAATTATTAAAACCGTAATGTTATGAAGCTATGAGAATATGTTTTGTGCACAAAGAGTTAGGAGAGTATCAGGATGATTGTGTGTGTGTTCCTCTGACTGATAACAGGTCACAGCACATGCGTGTCCTGCGTCAGCATCAGCACACGCATACATCCTGATACTCTCGTAAACGTTGAGAGAAGACTGTTGAGCGAAGTCGTTATTTTTGTTTTCTTTGAGCACAAATCTTTTTTTTACAAATCTGTAATAAAACAGGCAGGTTTATTCTTTGCAATACAGTATATAACTGTACAACTGTTTGGTTTGTATTTATTTTTTGCATTACCTGTAGACTGATTAAATCTAGTGCTCTTTAGTGTTTTCCCCTCACTGAAATAATGTCTTTGGATGGATGGATGTGTTGTCTGCATTTAAGTGGTCCTGATTTCTCATCTTTATGTATGTTTGTCACACTTTAATGTTACAGATCAAACTAATTTAAATATTAGTAAAAGATAACACAATTGAACATAACATCCAGTTTTTTAAATGAAGGTTTTTATTATTAAGGGAAAACAAGATCAAAAACTACATGGCCCTGTGTGATAAAGTGTTTGCCCCTAAACCTAATAACTGGTTGGGCGACCCTTAGCAGCAAAAACATCAATCAAGTGTTTGTGATAACTTTCAATGAGTCTGTTACAGCGCTGTGGAGGAATTTGGGTCCACTCATCTATGCAGAATTGTTGTTATTCAGCCCCATTGGAGGATTTGAGAGCATCAATCACATTTTTAAGGTCATGCCACAGCATCTCAATAGGATTCAGGCATGGGCGTAGGTTTAGGGGGGGACGCTACGTACTAGTCCCTATCAATATTTTGAGATGACAAATTTGTCCCCACCAATATTTAGCAAGCTCCTTTGAACCGCTATTTGGATCTTTGCACTGCTGTTTGGATCGATTCTAACGGCCAGGACGACGACAGTACAAGAAACGCCGTAATTTGATTGGCAGCGGTGTATCTGACAGGCTACACGCGCAGACTACTTTTGTGCTTGCACCAGCAGCGAGCGGGTGGTTTGTGTGCGCGCGCATGTTGACAACGCCGACGGTAAGTTACAAGGCCTGTCTCTCTGGCACATACAAAGGCCAGAGTAAAAACATTTTAATATTCCGGGGGGGGGGGGGGTTTGCCCCTTTTTGTACTTTGTAGATGCCACCCAAGAAGAAGAAAGGGGACATAAGAAGCTTTTTCATAAAGCAGAGTCAAAGTGTAAGTAGGCAAAATAACTAGCTAGCCACAAAAAAAAACTAGCAATAGTGACTGACCACCAGGCTTTCAAATGCATATTCCTGTGGAAAATAGTATTAACTGGTGATAGTATTACCCAGGATGATAGAATGCTACGTTAGCAAGTAACTGAATGTCAATTAGCCTGTAAGTTACCTTAACTTAGAATCTTGCTGTCAACATAAACGTGAGTGTACTGGAGGGTAAATAGTGTTTATAATAGAAAAAGGTTATTATATTTATTTATTTAGATTTGTTTCCTTGTGGCAGAGTATTTTTTGCTAGTGTAAATACTAATGTACATAACAATTTATCTTAATAAAACGTTTGGTTGTTCAGCATTACACAGTCTCAGATTTTTATTTTTTGAGAGTGCATTTTTGAGATTATACAGTTATACTAAATCACCACTAAATCTCTGGTATCTTACAACAAAATAATTCCGGGGGGGGGGGGGGTATTTATGGGGGTGTCCCCACCAAAGCTGAGACCAAACCCATGGATTCAGGTCAGGACTTCGACTAGGCCACTCCAAATCTTCATTGTGTTTTTCTTCAGCCATTCAGAGGTGGACTTGCTGGTGCGTTTTGGATCATTGTCCTGCTGCAGAACCCAAGTTTGCTTCAGCTTGAGGTCACAAACAGACAAGGGGCAAGGAACTCGACCGGAAGTTGAAGTCGGGTGGGGGCTGCCATCTTTTAGCAGAACTTCACTTGCGTTAGCATTCCCATTGACTCACATTCATTTTGGCGTCACTTTGACAGCGAATAACTTTACATCAGAGGCGTTTAAAGACTCTGTTTGTCCATTATTTAGTTCTAAAGATACACGACAATGTATAAAGGGCTCCATTACCTTCTATGTTACATTATGGCCCCGTATAAAAAGTTTTTGTAAAAAATAGGCTAACGATTGCGTCATAACCACTCGGCTCTCTGTCGCATTACCGTACAGACAGGAGGAGAAGCTCGCAGGCAATTAACTTAATATGGCGTACTGGCGTTACATTTTAAAATACTATACAAAATAATTAATCAGAATACTTACTCCTGCTCACTCACGACAAAGAACTCCCCGCTCAAGCTCGCCGTCTCTGCAAGATTAACGATGACAGTTTGCACGCACAGCTACTAGAAGATTTACATCTGTCAGACAGGTTGCTGACACCGTCAAGCTTCGTTTGAGTCTGCGCGGCAGAAACGGAAGTGCTAAAAAACGCTAAAACTGGGCTTCATTTGTCTCAATTGAGTTCCAATGGGGTCGCTGTGTCCATTTCTTTTACTGTCTATGCAAACAGATAGTCTTGGCTAAGTACTTCATTACCCACAATCCTGAACAATCCCACAATCCTGCAGTGATGCATCTGATTGGTGGAGCTCGTGTAACCATCTGGTTAAACCCCGAGAAGGTCCGTGAAGACTAAAGATCATTAATAATAAAATTAAATTAAATAAAACCTGTGTTGCGTTTTTGCATGGTAGACTTATCAGTGCAATCATGATCTCCTTGGCTGCCATTGAGAGTTTTGCAGGGAAGTTGTTAACGTTAGTTAGCATTATCATCCACTTTAGCAAGGCTAATGTAACCTTCATATGGTATGAGTCATATCAAGCATTTTATAATACCACTGTCAAAACAATATCTAGCCTAGGCTACCTTTTTGTGCATTTATTGAACATTTGTGTAATAATTCATGGCAACGACATGTGTTAACGACTGAGCGGTGATTGCAGTCAGGTACAAACCACTGCACCATTGCTGACGTTATCGTTAACCACTTTCACACACGCACACAATATAAAATACACGATGATAAATATAAAAATCAATAAACAATACCTATACAAAACACTATTTATTTACACGATAAATACTGAAAGAACTGCTATTACTGCACATTCACTATATAAAATAAAATTCACTGGAGGAAAAAGTTTGCGCGGCCGTCATCAGATTTCGCTCAAAAGGCTAGTTCGCAGTTGTGGCTTCAGTCGAATTCAGTGAGGCACGGTGGTTTATGGGATGAGTAGTTTCTGTGTTCAAAAGGAAAATATGTACACAGTCTTGTACCTTTGACTTTTTTTGGATTTAGTTTTTTTCACTTGAAATGATATGTTGTATGCTTATGAGTTCAGCCGTAGCTGGTTATCCTCACACATGCTCTAAAACTCTTCAGATACGGATTTTTCCGAAAGTCAATGGGAGAAATGAATGGGAAATTTACTTCCGGCACCAAGGCTCTCTCGGGCTGTGGGCGGGACTCTGACGCTCTATTTATCACAGCAAGTCTTCCAGGTCCTGAAGCAGACCACCACATTACCACCACCATATTTTACTATTGGTATGATTTTCTTTTTCTGAAATATGGTGTTACTTTTGTCTCGTCAGTCTACTGAGTATTTTCCAAAAAGTCTTGGATATCATCAAGATGTTTTTATAACGATTCGCGACCAGTGAAACACAGTGAGACGAGAGATCCAGTCGCAGGTATGCTTTATTGGGGATAATCCAAAATCGTTGTCAAACATGCCAGGGTCAAAACCAGATAGCAGTCCAAACAAAAACAAACAAACAAGAAAGGAATAGCAAAAGGGAAGGGAACGGAACGGGAACTCAGAATATGA
>NC_039250.1:25613400-25653400 GCF_003368295.1 Carassius auratus
ATTGTTTTGTGGCTGACAAAGTGTGTTTGTCGTCTGTCAACCTTTGCTAACCTTTGTGTTCTGGAAGAATGAGCTGATTTGAGACCTGAGGAAAGTGTTTTGGTAGTTGTAGTGCATTCTGATTATGAAATGAACTACATTGACAAGCTGAAAGTTGGTAAGGAGAACTGTGTGAAGAGTTTTGAAAAAGTGAACTAAGTATTATGAAATGTGTCCTGCGTCTGTAAAAACTTTAATACAGTGGCTTATTATCTCACACTTCTGAGAAAAAAGTCAGTATTATGTATGATAAAAAGCCACAGAACTGCAAAAAAAATCTGAATTGCAAAACTGTGAGAGGTCAAAAATCTCCTGTGTATTTGTAAAGGACACAATAATCTCTCTCTCTCTCTCTCTCTCTATATAAATATATATATATACTCATGTTCTGAAAACAGTCACCACCCATTACTTGCTCTCGTTTTTGGGGTTTATCCTCCCTAATAAAGACTCTTGCGGTGTGGACTCAGATC
This sequence comes from Carassius auratus, assembly GCF_003368295.1. Taxonomy (NCBI): domain Eukaryota; kingdom Metazoa; phylum Chordata; class Actinopteri; order Cypriniformes; family Cyprinidae; genus Carassius; species Carassius auratus. The sequence continues at coordinate 25,613,913 of NC_039250.1, forward strand.
ATGGGTCTTGTCGAGGCCTAGACCGTCAGATTAGGATTATCTGATGTGTATATTCATTCATTCTCCCCATAACTGTCTTTCCAGAAAATCCCAGAGGAAGATTAGGAAGTGAAAGAGCAGACAGTCAATTCATGAACAAAGCCTGCAGTGTGTTTGTGAGTGTGTTTCATTCAGTTCTTCCCAGACCAAATGATCTGAGCTACTATCCTCATTCACTTCTCTCTCTCTCTCTGCACAGTTACTGCATGTAAATACCAGTCTCTTGGTGTATTTCTAGTCTCGTTTCTGGAAACAGCTGTATTTCTTACCCAGTGACCACTCACTGAACTGACTCCGATCAGAAAACGAATCGTTCTTTTGAGTCGATTCTTTTTGACGATTCTTTTTGACGATTCAGTGGAACGCCTGGTTTTAGTGCTGAGCGTCGAGGTTGGAAGAATATTACGAATAATTAATAACAATATAATAAATTCTGTCGGCCAGAAACAGTGCAGTCTAAACCGTGTGTGAGTGTGTATTTAGTGTATGATTCCTGAGCATCATATGACACAGCTGCTGGGAAAGACCTGTTTCTCTCTCACAGTCAGAGCCAAGTCATTTGTGTTTTACAGACAGACAAGTGAACAGAGAACATCAATGAGTTTTTGGATCCCAAATGTATTCAAGATGAATGATAAGATAATTAGTCTAGATGGAAATAGGGGTCCACGCGCACCCCCCGGCTTTTTTTATGCTACCTGATTTTTTAAAGTGTCTATTTTCATATTCTGCCAGGTGCCAAGCTGAAATAATGTCCCAAATGGTTCTTTTTTAACCCTTTGCTGCACCTGACCGGAACCCGAAAAATCAAAAAGTGATATAAAAAGTGGCATAACATTAGAAGTAAACAACATACAGAGACAAATGAACACATTTTCCCATACAACTCTGACCCCAGGAATTTAATGCAATGGTTATTTTGGCATTTGACAACATATTGACCTTATTTCTGGACAAAAATCACTTTAAGTTATGACTACAAAGGTATATCTTAATTATAGTTTCAAATACTTACTGAAATTCTTCCAAAACAGAGAGCAGTGGGAGATGGTGATCTGCAGGTATGAACCGACGGCCACCAGCTGCAAAGCCCCAAAAATCAAAAACTTGCAGTTTATGCTCAGTCAACTTTTTGGACCTTTTTGGATTTTTTCTGTAGTTATTTATTTATTTTATTATTATTTTTTATTTATTTATTTAAGTTAATTTGCTTTGTTTTGTTAACTTCAAAAGTAAAACTATTTTAAATATCTTCAGGTTCAGGATAGGTGAAGTAAAAGGTTCAAATAAACCCTATTTCAGGCTGTTAAGTATAATAAAAACACTGTCGAATTAACTTTTTTTTTTGCTCTTTTCGACCACAGATGGTCAAGATGTTATAAAACATGACAAATAACAATTTCTGGGGTCAGAGTTGTATTGAAAAATGTGTCCATTTGTCCATTTTGTTGAGTTGTTTACATCAAAAGTTATGCCACTTTATGTCATATTTAGATTTTTCGGGTTTGGTGCAAAGGGTTAAAAATAATAATAACATTATTAATAACATTATTTCAGCTTGGTACCCAATTTAATCTTAAAATAGACACTTGAATGATAAAGAAATATCAGGTTGTGGGGAAAAAAAATCACCCCATGCGTTTGAGAAAACGAAAGAATTTGGCCATTTTTTGCTATTTTTGTCCAGAAATAAGGTCAATATGTTGTCAAATGTCAAAAATAATCATTCCATTAAATTCCTGGGGTCAGAGTTGTATGGGAAAATGTGTTCATTTGTCTCTGTATGTTGTTTACTTCTAATGTTATGCCACTTTCTATATCACTTTTAGAATTTTCGGGTTCCGGTCAGGTGCAGCAAAGGGTTAAAAAAAGAACCCTTTGGGACATTATTTCAGCTTGGCACCTGGCAGATTATGAAAATAGACACTTTAAGGATTTTAAAAAATCAGGTGGCATAAAAAAAGCCGGGGGGTGCACGTGGACCCCTATTTTCATCTAGACTAAATAAAGTTTAATGCGTAGTGCATCGTGAAATATTAAATTGATAAATCGTGCGCTGATTGAAAATGTTTGGTTCTCAACATTCATTCAATATCTTGTTTTGTGTTCCTCAGGAAAAAACAAAAACATTGGAGCGACCATGGACTGTATAAAAAGGGAGCGACATAAATCATAAATCAATTATATAAGGTTAATTTTGTCATTCATATCGTTACGTAATTAAAGCTGCGACAGTTGACTGTCTAAACCATAGTTATGTATATTACGCTCCAAACATTCCACATTTTTTCGGTTATTTAAGTGCTTTATCTTGGTATTTATTATGCACTTTTTTTTGTAAATGTGAAATCATTTCTAGCACTATTTAAACCACATCACGTCATAGAATAGTGAATAAGTGTGCGATTTGTTTGTTTGGGACGCAACTATCGTGTTTATTTAAACTTCCGCAAATTGTCGTTGCTCTCGTGATTCCAGTCAAAGCTGCGCTCCAGTTGCGCAGGAGATGAAAGCGTCTCCGGTAGGACACAGTCACGCGCAGAGCTGCGCAGCTTGTGCTCCAGATGATCCGCACAAACATCAGGAAAGAGACAGAAGACGAAGACTCCAGCAGCTGGAGTCAGACACACACACACACACACACACACACACACACACAGCCCTGAGCTGGAGACGTGTCGCTGCCACACACACACCTCATGATTCCAGCTGAACCTTGTCCTCAGGCTCATCGCAGCGTGTGAAACAGTCGCTGGAGAGCAGATGAAGTGTATCTCGCTGGAGCTCGGAGGAACACACTGGGTTGAGTCTTATGTTTTTATTGTCTTGTGTTCAGATCGTGTCTAATCTGTACTGATCTGATCGAGCGCTAGAGATGACTTTCTCATTCATTGTGTTGGAGGAGTAATACATTGATAGAGTATAGACAGAATATAGCCAACTAAACAAACACACTAGACAAATAACTAAATCAAGCAGCTAATTCTTCTATATATACATTCATCAATACGCCCTTCACCTGTTCAGAAGTCTTTGTGATCTCGTTAGTGAAATGTCAAACGAAGCATCTTTAATGTCACAGAATCGGACAGTAAGGTCTGAGCTTGAGTGTCTTCAGTGTGTTACAGCTCTCTGACTCTCTCTGAGCTTCTGCAGATCTGAACAAGCTCTTAAACCCCAGCAGAAAGACTCACTTTCATCACGCCATGCCATTATACCCTGCCTGCACTGCAATAAAACATCAACATCTTCCTCGGTTTTGTGTTTGTTTTACAGTATGAAAGTCAAGAGACACTGTCAAAAGATTTCTGATAAACAAAATTAACTAAACATGTTCAAGCTAAAAACAAGAACGACCATCTGTCAATGAGAAGCGAACACTTTTAGTTAAGCTGATACCTGTTCTTGTTTTAATCATAACCCTTCTTTTGTTGTTTTAGTATCAGTAAAAGAGTCAATGCACAGCGTGATCAGAAGAACAGTAAAAGTTGTTTCCATATTCAAATGTGTGAATCAGAGCTACTCAAGCTGTGTTTTGTAAATGGACGTGTGTCAGAATCTGTGTTTGTATACATTGAGTTGATTCCTGGTCTCATGCAGTATTTGAGTGTGTGTTTGTGTGTTGTCAGATGGAGCAGCTCTCTGGACTCTCGTTCCCCGTGTGTCTGCTGGTGTCTGTAGTATGTGAAGTCTGCACACAGTCACTGTTGTATTGCTGGAGTCCTGCAGCATGAGTATCTCTGGGAAGTCGTGGCTCTGGCCCTCGTTCAGCAGCTTCAGGCCTCGGTCGGAGCGAGTGCTGCTGACCCGCAGCGAGAGCACACCTGGAGAACCGGTGCTGAAGATCACCATCACAGAGACCACGCTGATCGAGGCCGACGCCGGCGTCTGGAGCTCCAGGGCTCTCTCATACCTGACGCTCTGGTACTTCTTCAGCTTCTGCACGCTCTTCCTCAACAAGTACATCCTGTCTCTGCTGGAGGGGGAGCCCAGCATGCTCGGTGAGATACACGCTTACACAACCTCCTTCTGACTCAAACCACTGCTGGGTCACTCTGATTCTCAATAAACCTGTCTTTACAAACAAAGACATGCAAGTGCATTGGGTTTCGGGGTTAGATGTGACATAAGATATTTTACTGAGGTTAATTTCATCATTTATTAGCATTTGCCTCGAGACACATTGTGCTTTACAGGAAAAGTTCACCCCAAAAGTTTAATCTGCTGAAAATGTGCTCATCCTCAGGTCATCTTCATCAGGTTTGTAGAAATGTAGCACTGCATCAGTGTCTCATCAATGGATGCTCTGCAGTGAATGGGTGCCGTCAGAATGAGAGTCTGATAAAAACATCACAATAATCCACAGCACTCCAGTCCATCAGTGAACATCTGGAGGAGACAAAACCTGAAACACATCCAGCATTAAGATGATTTTAACTCAAACACATAGAGTCTGTAATCCATAATAACACTTCCTCCAGTGATAAAGTGCATCTGCTGTTGTCTCTCACAGATTAGTTTAGATCTGTTTAAACGCTGCTTGATCTGTGCAGATTTCTCTCCTGATTCAGACCAGAACACTGTTTCACTGGAGGAAGTGTTATTCTGGATTATAGACTCTATGTGTTTGAGTTAAAATCATCTTAATGCTGGATGTGTTTCAGGTTTTGTCTTCTCCAGATGTTCACTGATGGACTGGAGTGCTGTGGATTATTGGGATGTTTTTATCAGACTCTCATTCTGACGGCACCCATTCACTGCAGAGCATCCATTGATGAGACACTGATGCAGTGCTACATTTCTACAAACCTGATCTCTGATGAACTGAGGATGAGCACATCTTCAGCAGATGTTCATTTTTGGATGAACTGTTCCTGTAAATGTACATCAGTTAACAGATATTCTGCGTCTTTCAGGTGCCGTCCAGATGCTCTCCACGACTGTCATCGGCTGTGTTAAGACCTTCGTGCCTTGCCCCCTGTATCATCATAAATCCCGCACAGAATACCCCCCTAACTTCCTCATGATCATGCTGTTTGTGGGCCTGATGCGGTGCGTTCACACTCACAAGCCTTCATTTGTTCCTTCATGTGTACTATAGCTTGATAGAGACACACAAGTCTACTGATGCAGTTTAGTGGATAAAAGAGCTTCACTTAACTAAACTAGGTGATGTGATGCTGCATGTTTGCTGTAATAACATGACAATATAAAAAAAAAACACGTCAAGGGAACATTTCACCTCAAAATCAACAGAAAGAGATTGGTTTTATTTTGTAAGGAAAGGAGGCCTGTTTTTAGGACATTAATGTTTTATTTGTATTGCAACATTATATATATAAAAAAATGATACAGTAATGCAGTAACAGAAACCACACTTTTAGGACTTTTTTTACTAGCATCTCCAGTATATATATATATATATATATATATATATATATATATATATATATATATATATATATATATATATATATTTCTCTAATACTGAGGGTGAATGTGCTTCTTGTTTCCGGAGTGTAATGTGAGATTCACACCACAGTGGTCGAGTCTGGGGAAACACCTACTCCTGCTCACCTGATAAAGAAAGCTCTGGAACCTGTTTTTCTGGCACGGCGAGCTCATTTGTCTTCTTCTCTCAGGTTCACAACGGTGGTGTTGGGTTTGGTTAGTCTGAAGAATGTGGCCGTGTCATTCGCTGAGACGGTGAAGAGCTCAGCGCCCATCTTCACGGTTATAATGTCCCGCCTCATACTGGGAGAATACACAGGTGCTCCTCACACACACCAGCTCACACACTCCTAATGCACTTCTCACTCCTCACGCAGTCCTCACACACTCATAACGCACTTCTCACACACTCCTCACTCACACCAGCTCACACACTCCTCACGCACTCCACACACACACCAGCTCACACACTCCTCACGCACACAAGCTCACACACTCCTTATGCACTCCTCACACACACACCAGCTCACACACTCCTCACACACACACCAGCTCACACACTCCTCACGCACTCCTCACACACACCATCTCACGCACTCCTCACGCACTCCTCACACACACCATCTCACGCACTTCTCACACACTCCTCACGCACTTATCATGCACACCAGCTCACACACTCCTCACACACTCGTAACGCACTTCTCACACACTCCTCACACACACCAGCTCACGCACTCCTCACACACTCGTAACGCACTTCTCACACACTCCTCGCTCACACACTCCTCGCTCACACACTCCTCACGCAAACCAGCTCACGCACTCCTCACACACTTGTAATGCACTTCTCACACACTCCTCACTCACACCAGCTCACACACTCCTCACGCAAACCAGCTCACACACTCCTCACGCACTCCTCACACACACCAGCTCACACACTCCTCACGCACACCAGCTCACGCACTCCTTACACACTCCTCACGCACACCAGCTCACACGCTCCTCACACACTCCTTATGCACTCCTCACACACACACCAGCTCACACACTTCTCACACACACACCAGTTCACGCACTCGTCACGCACTCCTCACACACACCAGCTCACACATTCCTCACGCACACCAGCTCACACACTCCTCACACACTCCTCATGCACTCCTCACACACACCATCTCACGCACTCCTCACACACTCCTCACACATTCCTCACGCACACCAGCTCACACACTCCTCACGCACTCCTAACACACACCAGCTCACACACTCCTCATGCACTCCTCACACACTCCTCACACACACCAGCTCACACACTCCTCACACACTCCTCACACACTCCTCATGCACTCCTCACACACACCATCTCACGCACTCCTCACACACTCCTCACACACACCAGCTCACACATTCCTCACGCACACCAGCTCACACACTCCTCACGCACTCCTAACACACACCAGCTCACACACTACTCATGCACTCCTCACGCACTCCTCACACACACCAGCTCACACACTCCTAACACACTTCTCACTCCTCACGCACTTCTCACACACTCCTCACGCACTTCTCATGCACACCAGCTCACGCACTCCTCACACACTCGTAACGCACTTCTCACACACTCCTCACTCACACCAGCTCACACACTCCTCACGCACTCCTCACACACACCAGCTCACACACTCCTCACGCACACCAGCTCACGCACTCCTCACACACTCCTCACGCACACCAGCTCACACACTCCACACACACTCCTTATGCACTCCTCACACACACACCAGCTCACACACTTCTCACACACACACCAGTTCACGCACTCGTCACGCAGTCCTCACACACACCAGCTCACACATTCCTCACGCACACCAGCTCACACACTCCTCACACACTCCTCATGCACTCCTCACACACACCATCTCACGCACTCCTCACGCACTCCTCACACACTCCTCACACACACCAGCTCACACACTCCTCACGCACTCCTCACACACACCAGCTCACACACTCCTCACGCACTCCTCACACACACCAGCTCACACACTCCTCACGCACTCCTCACACACACCAGCTCACACACTCCTCACGCACACCAGCTCACACACTCCTCACACACTCCTCACACACACCAGCTCACACACTCCTCACGCACACCAGCTAGCACACTCCTCATGCACTCCTCACACACACCATCTCACGCACTCCTTACACACTGCTCACACACACCAGCTCACACACTCCTCATGCACTCCTCACATACACCATCTCACACACTCCTCACGCACGTCTCACGCACTCCTCATGCACTCCTCACACACACCATCTCACGCACTCCTTACGCACTGCTCACACACACCAGCTCACACACTCCTCATGCACTCCTCACATACACCATCTCACACACTCCTCACGCACTCCTCACGCACTCCTCACGCACTCCTCATGCACTCCTCACACACACACACCAGCTCACGCACTCCTCATGCACTCCTCACACGTTCCTCACGCACACCAGCTCACACGTTCCTCACGCACACCAGCTCACACACTCCTCACACACTCCTCACACACTCCTCACGCACACCAGCTCACACCCTCCTTATGCACTCCTCACACACACACACCAGCTCACACACTCCTCACGCACTCCTCACACACACCAGCTCATACCCTCCTCATGCACTCCTCACACGTTCCTCACGCACACCAGCTCACACACTCCTCACACACACCAGCTCACACACTCCTCACACACTCCTCACACACACCAGCTCACGCACTCCTCACACACACCAGCTCACACACTCCTCACACACACCAGCTCACACACTCCTCACTCACACCAGCTCACACACTCCTCACACACACCAGCTCACACACTCCTCACACACACCAGCTCACGCACTCCTCACACACACCAGCTCACGCACTCCTCACGCACTCCTAACACACACCAGCTCACACACTCCTCATGCACTCCTCACGCACTCCTCACACACACCAGCTCACACACTCCTAACACACTTCTCACTTCTCACTCCTCACGCACTTCTCACACACTCCTCACGCACTTCTCACACACTCCTCACTCACACCAGCTCACACACTCCTCACGCAAACCAGCTCACACACTCCTCACGCACTCCTCACACACACCAGCTCACACACTCCTCACGCACACCAGCTCACGCACTCCTCACACACTCCTCACGCACACCAGCTCACACACTCCACACACACTCCTTATGCACTCCTCACACACACACACCAGCTCACACACTTCTCACACACACACCAGTTCACGCACTCGTCACGCAGTCCTCACACACACCAGCTCACACATTTCTCACGCACACCAGCTCACACACTCCTCACACACTCCTCATGCACTCCTCACACACACCATCTCACGCACTCCTCACACACTCCTCACACACACCAGCTCACACACTCCTCACGCACTCCTCACACACACCAGCTCACACACTCCTCACGCACACCAGCTCACACACTCCTCACACACTCCTCACACACACCAGCTCACACACTCCTCACGCACACCAGCGCACACCAGCTCACACCAGCTCACACACTCCTCATGCACTCCTCACACACACCATCTCACGCACTCCTTACGCACTGCTCACACACACCAGCTCACACACTCCTCATGCACTCCTCACATACACCATCTCACACACTCCTCACGCACGTCTCACGCACTCCTCATGCACTCCTCACACACACCATCTCACGCACTCCTTACGCACTGCTCACACACACCAGCTCACACACTCCTCATGCACTCCTCACATACACCATCTCACACACTCCTCACGCACTCCTCACGCACTCCTCATGCACTCCTCACACACACACACCAGCTCACGCACTCCTCATGCACTCCTCACACGTTCCTCACGCACACCAGCTCACACGTTCCTCACGCACACCAGCTCACACACTCCTCACACACCAGATCACACACTCCTCACACACTCCTCATGCACACCAGCTCACACACTCCTCACACACTCCTCACGCACTCCTCACGCACACCAGCTCACACCCTCCTTATGCACTCCTCACACACACACACCAGCTCACACACTCCTCACGCACTCCTCACACACACCAGCTCATACCCTCCTCATGCACTCCTCACACGTTCCTCACGCACACCAGCTCACACACTCCTCACGCACACCAGCTCACACACTCCTCACGCACACCAGCTCACACACTCCTCACACACACCAGCTCACACACTCCTCACACACACCAGCTCACACACTCCTCACACACACCAGCTCACACACTCCTCACACACACCAGCTCACGCACTCCTCACACACACCAGCTCACACACTCCTCACGCATTCCTCACACACACCAGCTGGTTTGTAGCGCATACAGTTGTACCGTTTACCCCCCCTTGATATTCTTCTGGTTATTTCCCTACAGCAGATAATGAACAGGAAGTCTGGCACATTCACAGAAAGCATCTTAATACTGCGATTGAACTTTAATGTGTAAACGTGTTAACTATCTTACCAGTGACTTTAAACAATGTCCGGAACAATATGAACAGTATTGCCTCATACCAGGCAGAATATATTGATCTATCGTAGTGGATAGGTACCCTACTAACAGCCCCTGAATATATGGAGTGTGTGTGTGTGTGTGTGTGTGTGCTGCAGGGTTCTGGGTGAATCTGTCTCTGGTTCCTGTGATGGCGGGTCTGGCTCTCTGCACTGCCACCGAGGTCAGCTTCAACATGCTGGGCTTCTCCGCCGCTCTCTCCACCAACATCATGGACTGGTGCTGCTCTCACACAAACACACACACACACACACACAGACCTCACCTTACACTCCACACACCGTCTAATGCACCTCTTTCTCTCTCAGTCTACAGAATGTGTTTTCCAAGAAGCTGCTGAGTGGAGACAAGTACAGGTTCAGGTGAGAGCGCTGGTCTGACCTGTGCACACATGCAGCGCTGCGGGGTCACCGAGACACACTGACAACAGCAGGCTTCATTATCAACCACCACCACAGTCAGAGCAGAAAGTGCTAGAAATGAGCGTCGTCTTCTGTATTTCTGTCTCGCTTTCTAATACACACATCCAAACATTCTTTAATCAATATACGTTTACTGGAGATGCAACATATGAACTCTTGTTTTATGAGTTTATGCTTAAAATAAGGGAAAGATGATACAAGTATTTTCCTGTGACCACTGGCAGATTAAAACACAGCTTCTCATCTGATGTTGTTTTGCTTCTCAAGTAAATGATGTTGCACAGAGAACAAGACAAAACACTGAGCAAGAACAGCATTTGTCTTCCGTTTGATCAGAGGGTAGAGGAAAAGTGCAGATATTTTTAGTACAATAATTGTATTTTCAACATGTTTGAAAGCAGCGCACATACTGATACATTTCTATTTGGAGAACATATTGTTCCCTTCCCTTAAGTATTCTGAAACTGGAAAGTTTATCGTTACCTCCAGAAACCCAGTATGTGTGCAGATCTATAGATGAATAGCTCCAGACACAGATCAGAGCAGAAACACCTGCGGTGTGTTTGGGTTGCTCCAGGTGTGAAGCTCTTAACTAACTGGACCAGGTGTGTTTAATCAACACGAGCGAGAGTGTGTGTGTTTTGTGAGGAGTTACGCATGGTGTGTGACTCTCATGGTGTGTGTGTTTGGTCTGGTCTAGTCCTCCAGAGCTTCAGTTCTACACCAGCGCTGCTGCGGTCATCATGCTCATACCTGCCTGGATCTTCCTGATGGTCAGTCAAAAACACACTCCACACTCACCAGCCTCGGTGAATGCTTTCATAAAACAGTGTCTACATCAGAAATATATGAAGAACAACCAGTAAAGGGACAGTACACTCAAAAATGAAAATAATCCCATGATTTATTCCTCCTCAAGGCATCCTAGGTGTGTATGAGTTTCTTCTTTTAGACGAATCCAATCGGAGTTACAATAAAACACGTCCTGGCTCTTCCAAGCTTTATGATGACAGTGAATGGGTGTTATTTCTCAGTTGTCTAAAAGAAGTCCAATAAAGCACATCCATCCATCATAAAAAGTGCTTTACTTCAGAATATCATGTATCTGTGGCGCGTCAGTTCTGGAGTGTGTGTGTGTGTGTGTGTGTGTGTGTGCAGGACCTGCCTCTGATGGGGAAGAGCGGGCGCTCCTTCACACTCTCTCAGGACATCGTGTTGCTGCTGCTGTTGGACGGTGTGCTCTTCCACCTGCAGAGTGTCACAGCGTACGCTCTCATGGGCCGCATCTCCCCCGTCACCTTCAGGTGCACACCTCACCCATCATGACATGATACATCTCAACCCTTCTACATAACCAGATATATGAGGAAGATCAGGGGTTAAAAAGAGAGCAGAAAGTCTTCAGTGTTGATTCATATCTACCTCTGTGTTGTTTTCCAGTGCAGCGTTAAATCCAGATGCATTTACTTCAGATGCACAATGAAGGTGCAGAGTCATGTTTTCTGAGAAACTGAACAAAATGAAGAGAGTTTGTTTAAAATAAGAACAAATATCTGTCCAAGGAGTGTGAAAGCTTTGATTCGATTAGGGAACATTAATTAGTTGTTAATTAGCTTGCATATTATGAGCACACTGGCTTTTTATTAGTACTTATAAAGCACATATTAATGCCTTATTCTGCACGATCATATTTTAGATCCATACCTAAACTCAACAACTAATGATTGATAACCAGCTAATTAAGAGTTTATAAAGGCAAAACTCTTTAAAGGGGGGTTGAAATGCTATTTCATGAAAAATACTCCTTCTGGTTTGTCACAAGTTTGGGAAAGTTTTTTTCGAGTATGGCTCTGTGTGACGTTAGATGGAGCGGAATTTCCTTATATGTGTCCTGAGGCACTTCTGCCGGAAGAGCGCGCTCCCGTATAGCAGAGCACTGAGAGCACAACAGACTTCACTGATCAGAGCGAGAGCGTCGCCAAATGTCACAAAAGAAGTGTGTTTTTGGTTGCCAGGGCAAGACAACCCTGCACAGATTACCAAAAGAGAAACAGCATTAAGGGACCAGTGGATGGAGTTTATTTTTACAGAGCATCAACGGAGCTGTGCAAGTGTTTGTGTTTGTTCCCTGCATTTCGAAGATGCTTGTTTTACAAACAAGGTCCAGTTTGACGCCGGATTTGCACATCGTTTATTTCTTAAGGATGATGCAATCCCAACGAAAAAGGGTCACGATCGTGTGTTGGAACCGCAGGCGGTGAGTAAAACTGCTTCAAATATCTCTGCCTCCTTGTTAGTGCATCCCCTCCCATGCCGGAGACCCGGGTTCGAGCCCCGCTCGGAGCGAGTCGTTGCTGCTGCTGCTCTCGTTCAATTTCAGCCTCTGGATCTGATTCTGGATCATAAATAAACGGCTGAATCTGACTGTTAGCCATGGTTTGTTTTGGATGATGGTTTTGTCCTCACGGTAATGTCACAGCTTCCAAACGCTCTCAACTCAAAAGCCTACTGGCGCTCGTGATTCTTTAGCTCCGCCCACACGTCACGCCTCCAGCCAGTCGTGTTTTTCCGGGAAAAATCGGTACAGACTATCTTTCTCTTATGAATATAATAAAACTAAAGACTTTTTGGAGTTATGAAGGATGCAGTACTACTCTATAGGTACTCAAGATTAACAGGAGATTGAGTGAAAACCAGCATTTAATCCCCCCCTTTAATAGTGAATGTGTTCCCTTTTGTGAAGTGTTACCTAAGCTAGTTTCTCTTTGGATTCAGCCCAAACTCACTTTATTTTGATCAGTTCCTGATAAAACAAGGCTTCTGGGTTTGATGAATTAAGACTCGCTGCGCTGGAAAACAAGGCCTGAGAGAGCATGACTTTACTACAGTGTGACCAGAAGTACCGAGGAAGTTATTTCCATGTTGTAGTGTTTAGGAGCAGAGATGTTGTTTGTGTCAGAAGCAGTGTGGGTGGGCTGGAGCAGCTCATTGTCTGTGGGGGGTCAGAGATGCTGTAGTGCTGTACTGACGGTGTCTGTGTCCTCCCGCAGTGTGGCCAGCACGGTGAAGCACGCTCTGTCCATCTGGCTGAGCATCATCGTGTTCAGTAACCCCATCACGCTGGTGTCGGCCGCCGGGACCCTCATGGTGTTCCTGGGAGTCCTGCTCTACAACAAGGCCAAGCAGATTCAGAGAGACTCTCTGTTCCAGCAGGCTGTGGAGCAGTCCACCGAGCAGCAGAAGCCCAGCGCACACGACTCAGACAACACTCCTGATCCTCACGACTAGACCAGGAGGAGCTCCTCGCCGCTCAGGACTGACAGAGGCATGCCTTCGGGGACCCTCTGTACGTTTAGTCAAACTGACAGAGACTCTTTAGGAAGATGTAGGCAGTTAAACCCCAAACAGTTATCAGTCTCTTCTGTGGTATGACTGGATTTGATTGTATTCCTCCACATCCTCTCACTTGCTCTGGATCTGGAACAGAAGAGAGGGTTTTGTTGGATTATGCCTGTGTATTTTTCTCTTTTCCTGTTGTTGTTCTCTCTATAGTTTGTATGAATTGTCTCTCTGGGAGTGTTGGTTAAGTGATGTGACAGAAACAGACTCGTCAGATACTCGATCAAACTGCTGACACAATGTCTTCAAGGTTATGTTTAATCAATCGTATCAGCTGTGGTGGGTTGTGTGTGTCATAGTATCATGATGTCTGAACAAAAACCACTTATGGGAAGTGTCTGTATAATTTGGTCTTTATTTGTGCATTGGTAACATATTGTTTTATATGAATAAACCGTGTAGGAATGAGTTTGGGCTAGTGTTGTTGTGTATGAATGAATGATGCATTTTTATATAGCGCTTTATCGTGTATGGTTGTGCACCCAAAGCACTTTAAAATCATGTGGGGGGTCTCTCCTCAAACCACCATCAGTGTGCAGCAGTGGGAAACCGGTCTTGAGCTGAAGGGGGATATGGCTGTGGCTAATAAACCAGTTGTGTAAACCGGTCAATCCTGGCTCTGTTAACTGCCCAGGGACATCTGCTCCAAAATAACAACAAAAATAAACAAAAACAAATATTTATTGCATTACTTTTCCTAACAATACAACAAAAGGCAATAGCCAAGAAAAATGTATGTAAACTATACAGGTGCTGGTCATATAATTAGAATATCATCAAAAAGTTGATTTATTTCACAAATTCCGTAAAAAAAAGTGAAACGTATATTATATTCATTCATTACTCACAGACTGATATATTTCAAATGTTTGTTTCTTTTCATTTTGATGATTATAACTGACAACTAAGGAAAATCCCAAATTCAGTATCTCAGGAGACACCTGGTGCCACAGTCTAATCAGTTAATTAACTCAAAACACCTGCAAAGCCTTTAACTGGTCTCTCAGTCTAGTTCTGTAGGTGACACAATCATGGGGAAGACTGCTGACCTGACAGTTGTTCAGAAGACGACCATTGACACCTTGCACAAGTAGGACAAGACACAGAAGGTCATTGCAAAAGAGGCTGGCTGTTCACAGAGCTCTGTGTCCAAGCACATTAATAGAGAGACGAAGGGAAGGAAAAGATGGGGTAGAAAAAAGTGTACAAGCAATAGAGATAATCACACCCTGGAGCGGATTGTGAAACAAAACCCATTTAAAAATGCGGGGGAGATTCACAAAGAGTGGACTGCAGCTGGAGCCAGTGCTTCAAGAACCACTACACACAGACGTATGCAAGACATGGGTTTCAGCTTCACATTCCTTGTGTCAAGACACTCTTGAACAACAGACAGCGTCAGAAGCGTCTCGCTTCAAAAAGGACTGGACTGCTGCTGAATGGTCCACAGTTATGTTCTCTGATGAAAGTCAATTTAGCATTTCCTTTGGAAATCAGGGTCCCAGAGTCTGGAGGAAGAGAGGAGAGGCACACAATCCACGTTGCTTGAGGTCCAGTGTAAAGTTTCCACAGTCAGGGATGGTTTGGGGTGCCATGTCATCTGCTGGTGTTGGTCCACTGTGTTTTCTGAGGTCAAAGGTCAACACAGCCGTATACCAGAAAGTTTTAGAGCACTTCATGTTTCCTGCTGCTGACAAACCTGCACACAGTGCCAAAGCTTCCAGTACCTGGTTTAAGGACCATGGTATCCCTGTTATTAATTGGCCTTAACCCCATAGAAAATCTATGGTGTATTGTGAAGAGAAAGCTAGATTATGCCAGACCCAAGAATGCAGAAGAGCTGAAGGCCACTATCAGAGTAACCTGGCTCTCATAACACCTGACCTGATTGGTCTTAAGTTATATTCTAATTTTCTGAGATACTGAATTTGGGATTTTCCTTAGTTGTCAGTTATAATCATCAAAATGAAAAGAAATAAACATTGGAAATATATCAGTCTGTGTGTAATGAATGAATATAATCAAAGTATAATATACAAGTTTAACGTTTTGAATGGAATTAATTAAATAAATCAACTTTTTTTATGATAATCTATTTAAATGACCAGCACTATACAGTAACGTTACTGTATGTGAAGCAGCGCTCTGATGGATGTGATGATGTCAGAGCGCCGGTAGGAGGCAGAGCAGCGGAAACCACCTGACCCGGATGTGGTTAGGCGGAAGGAGGAGGTCAGTAGTTCTTCCGGTGTTGTGAAAACGCGCCGACTACATCACGGGTGAGTTATTAGTTTATTTTCTCGGGCTTCAGGTTTGCACTTAAATATGAATAAGTGTGAGTTATTTACAGTTCAACAATGTCCTTTGATAAGCGTAAGTGAGATGATAGATGAAGTCAGTTATTTGTGTGCAGTCGAGTCACAGTGATTGATGAAGGATTGTTTCCTCAGAAGAGTCTGTGTGACTCTGTTTCTCTTCTAGCACATGACCGATCTCGGTGTAGTTTTTATGAAAAATAAGAAACCTGTAGTTATGAACTCTCAGAAAAAAGGCGGGATTGATTTAATCAGCTTTGCTACTCTTATTATTATACAGTCAGTATTAACTGGACTAAACAACACCTAAAAGATCTGCCTCTTTATCGAACTTCATACCAAATATCTCTCTCTTTAAAAAAAAAAAAAAAAAAAAAAAATAGGTGGTTTCATGGTTTACTTTTGTGTTATTATAATCCTAAAAAAATTCTTCTTATTTTCCCAAACGGTGTATTTTAGCGTGATCTTTAATTTACAGTTTTTAGTTTAACAAAATATGTAATGGTTATATCTATTTGACACAATAGAGATTTACTTTTTTAATTGGGCGAAAATAATACTATTTGAGTCAGTTATTTAATGACAAAGGAATAAGTTAATTAAATTTGAGGATTTTTGTCACACTGGGTAACATTAACAGGAGAAGAGTGAAGACTTTACCTCAGAAGTTCTTCATGTGCAGTCAAGAAGTGTCAGACTGAATGTGTTCAGAACATACACAGAGAAGACTTCAGCAGCTGTAATGTGTGTTTAGAACACACTCTTAAACAATACTAACCACACACACACACTCTCTCTCTCTCTCTCTCTCTCTCTCTCTCTCTCTCTCTCTCACACACACACACTCTCTCTCTCTCTCTCTCTCTCTCTCTCTCTCTCTCTCTCTCTCTCTCTCACACACACACACACACTGAGTCGGAGTCATTGCTGTGGTGAGTGCTCTGGTTGATTGTGTGACTCTGTAAGAGTGTGTGCTGTGTGTATTTCAGTGGGAGGTGATTTGGAGCTGATGGGGGACGAAAAGGTAACCTGGAAAGTTAAGACATTAGACGAGATCTTACAAGAGAAGAAACGCAGACGAGAGCTGGAAGAGAAGAGTGACCCTAAACGATCTAAAAACGTGAGTCATGATCCTCAGCTGGAGAAATAAATCCTGCATGCCGCAGTCTGCTCTGAATCAAACCCCGAGAGAAAACCAGACGTTTATATCCCATCTGTGTCTACACTCTCATTTCTATTGTGTTAGGCGTATGTTTGACCCATAAAATCACTTATATATATATATACAATTTATTTTTTCCCTTCATGAATGCTTGCAGTGAATATTTGCACACTGAGGCACAAACAAATAATTCTGAATAGCATCTAAATAACGTTAATTGCACGTAGTATTTATTCATATCACATTGTCCAGAACACAATAGGACCATTAAGCAATCAATAATCAGATTATGAGCATGCAAGCAATATATTCAAGGTTTTTTCTAGTCTCAGCATGTATTTATCTGACATGCATTATTCCTGATGGATGCATCTGAGCGTGTTATTGAGAGAGTAGAGAGACGCATTACATCCTTCACACTGACGGACCGATGTGTGTGTGTAGACGGATGATCGGGAGTCAACACGGGACACTCCAGAGGAAGGAGAGCTACGAGACAACAGGATGGAAATAACCATCAGGAACTCCCCCTACACACGGGAAGACTCGACGGAGGACAGGTGTGTGTGTGTGTGTTTGTGTGTGTGTCTCTGTGTGTGAGATCCGCTCATGCTGAATGTGTCTCTGCAGAGGAGAGGAGGACGAGTCTCTGGCCATCAAACCCCCCCCGCAGCAGATGACACGGAAAGACAAGTCCTACCACAGAAAAGAGGAGAAGAGGAAGGACAAGAGGAGGCGCAGGAGTCACTCTGCAGAAGGAGGTCTGACCGTACCCACACACACCCAATACACAGCAGTTAAAGAAAACACACCCCACAAGATCAAACGGGTGTGTGTCCGACCACAAAACCCTGCAGCAGACGAAATAAGAATCACTGCTAATGATGATCAAGAGCTGCTCCAGTTCAGTAAAGTCTGGATATAAAGAAGTGCCTGGGCTAATTCCTGTCTGGTGTGTTTACAGCTGGGAAAAACCTGCGCACGAAAGAGAAAGAGAAGGAGCGAGAAGATGAGAGAAGACCGAGACAGTGGCAGGAGGACAACAAATCACGACGAGATTATGAGCGTCAGAAACGAAGAGATCAGGCCAGAGATCACTCCCGCCGAGAGAGGTCACACACACACACACACAGTCACTCGTCTGCTTTCACACACACACGTGAGGCTCTCTGGTGTCCTGCACGCTGCAGCTGACACCTATGTGTGTTCGTGTGGATCTGCAGGGATCGTCTGGAGCAGCTGGAGCGCCAGCGCGAGAGAGAGCGCAAGCTCCGAGAGCAGCAGCAGAGAGAGCAGCGCGAGCTGAAGGAGAGAGAGAGGAGAGCGGAGGAGCGCCGCAAAGAGAGAGAGGCGCGCAGAGACGGTGTGTCACACACACACACACACACACACACACACCAGACGCACACGCACAGACACACACACACACACCAGACACAGAAGCCTGTCATCTGGTTCTTGTTTCAGGATCTGCAGTGACGGTTCAGACTCATGTCAGATGTATCACACGATGCAGTGTGTTGAAGCTGGTGGTTCTGGGACTGGACAGTGTCTACAGTGCACTAACCGAAGGCTGTGTGTGTTTCAGGGCCTGTGTCTCATCACAGAGAGGAGTACACAGAGAAGAGCCGCTCACGGCACCGCAGTCGCAGCCGCAGTCACAGCCCGCTCCGTCAGCAGAGAGAGAGCAGAGCTGAGAGCAGTGAACAGCGGCGAGCAGGTTACACACTCCTCCTCTAGATGACACAGCAGTACTACACTTCACCTCAAAATCAGCTCGTCTGTCTGTGTGTGTATTTGTGTGTGTCCTGAGGGGGAGTTCTGCATGTCACGTCATGTCACACAGTGCTGTTTGTGTTAGCAGTGCGGGAGGGGAAGATGGAGGAGAAGAACCCCCTGTCTGATCTCCAGGACATCAGTGACAGTGAGAGGAAGACCAGCACACCGGAGTCATCCATGGGTACACCTCTCTCTCTCTCTCTCTCTCTCTCTCTGTGTGTGTGTGTGTGTGTGAGAGATGCAGGCTGACTGTGTGTTTGTTCTGTCAGGCTCTGGGTCTGAGGATGAAGATGAGGAAGGTCAGGAGAATGAAGAAGAAGAGTCCAGCAGTCAGAGCGAGGGAGAGGAAGAGGGCGAGTCAGGATCAGACTCTGTGGGGTCCGAACACAGCGAAGGTAAGCACACACACTCTCGCTCACGCACTCTCTCGCACACTCACACTCTCGCACACGCACACACTCTCGCACACTCACACTCGCTCACACACTCTCTCGCACACGCTCACACACTCTCTCGCTCACACACTCTCGCACACTCTCACACTCACGCACACACACTCTCGCTCATACACTCTCGCACACACACACTCTCGCTCACACACTCTCTCGCACACACTCACACTCTCGCTCACACACTCTCTCGCACACACTCACACTCTCGCTCACACACTCTCTCGCACACGCTCACACACTCTCTCGCACACGCACACGCACTCTCTCGCACACACTCACGCACACACTCACACTCTCGCTCACACACTCTCGCACACTCTCGCACACACTCTCGCACACGCACACACTCTCGCTCACACACTCTCGCACACACTCACACTCGCTCACACACTCTCTCGCACACGCACACACTCGCTCACACACTCTCGCACACGCACACACTCACACTCTCGTTCACACACTCTCGCACACGCACACACTCTCGCTCACACACTCTCTCGCACACACTCACACTCTCGCTCACACTCTCGCTCACACACTCTCTCGCACACACTCACGCACACACTCACACTCTCGCCAGCACACTCTCTCGCACACACTCACACTCACGCACACAATCACACTCTCGCACACGCACACACTCACACTTTCGCTCACACACTCTCTCGCACACGCACACACTCTCGCTCACACACTCTCTCGCACACGCACACACTCACACTCTCGCTCACACACTCTCGCACACACTCACACTCTCGCTCACACACTCGCACACGCACACACTCACACTCTCGCTCACATACTCTCTCACACACGCACACACTCTCTCACACACGCACACACACTCACACTCTCGCACACGCTCACACTCTCGCACACACACACACACACACTCTCTCACACTCTCGCTCACACACATTCTTAAACACACACACACTCTCTCTCTCACACTCTCGCTCACACACTCTCTCGCACACACTCTCGCTCACACACTCTCTCGCACACGCTCACACACTCTCTCGCACACACTCACGCACACGCACTCTCTCGCTCACACTCTCGCTCACACACTCTCGCACGCACACGCACACTCTCTCGCACACACTCTCGCACACGCACACACTCTCGCTCACACACTCTCGCACACACTCACACTCGCTCACACACTCTCTCGCACATGCACACACTCGCTCACACACTCTCGCACACGCACACACTCACACTCTCGTTCACACACTCTCTCGCACACACTCACACTCTCGCTCACACTCTCTCGCACACACTCACACTCACGCACACAATCACACTCTCGCACACGCACACACTCACACTTTCGCTCACACACTCTCTCGCACACGCACACACTCTCGCTCACACACTCTCTCGCACACACTCACACTCTCGCTCACACACTCTCGCACACGCACACACTCTCGCTCACACACTCTCTCGCACACGCACACACTCACTCTCGCTCACACACTCTCGCACACGCACACACTCACACTCTCGCTCACACACTCGCACACGCACACACTCACACTCTCGCTCACATACTCTCTCACACACGCACACACTCTCTCACACACGCACACACACTCACACTCTCGCACACGCTCACACACTCTCGCACACACACACACACACACACTCTCTCACACTCACACTCTCGCTCACACACATTCTTAAACACACACACACTCTCTCTCTCACACTCACACTCTCGCTCACACACACTCTCGCACACAAAAACTTTCTTTTTCTCACACTCTCATACACACATACACTCTCTCTCACACACACACTCTCTCACACTCTCACACACACACTCTCACACTCACACTCGCTCACACACACTCTTACACACACACACACTCTCTCTCTCTCTCTCTCACACTCACACTCTCGCTCACACACACTGCCCCCCAAATGAACAAAAATGGCCTCTGTACCATTAAACTGACTCTGTTACGACTGTCGTGATTACAGTGAGATGTAAGAATGAAGTGTTGAGTGCAGCGTTACACTTCGATCTGTTCACGCTGCATCAAAGGTGTGTGTGTGTGCCGCTCGTGTGTGTGTGTGTGTGTGTGTAGTGTGCAGGAATCATGAGTAGAGCTGAAACAACGAATCGATTTAATCGATTAAAATCGATTATTAAAATAGTTGTCAACTAATTTAGTAATCGATTCGTCGCTAAATAAATTTTATTTGCCATAAGCGGCTCATTTCGTGCATATTTCAAATTTGCGGTGACCAAAGTGTGGCAGTAATGAGCCACCGGAGGTTTTACTCAGCCAATACAGCAGGTGAAGTAGCGAATAGCCAATAGCTGGCCTCGTTTTATGTCACGTGCTTCCCGAACAGCGTCTCTGCAGCATTCAGCAGGAAGTGGGAGTACTTTACTTTGAGCCTTTAAAATGAAGAGTAACCTGTAAACTCTGCACTACTGAACTGTTTAAGGGGCCGTTCACATATCGTGTCTTTTGCGTGCTCAAGTTCGTTATTTCCTATATAGGCGCGCAGTATGCACTCTCATAATGGAAGCGACGCGGTCGCGACACGCACGCGGTGCGATGCGCCCGTTTTTCCAGGCGGATCCACACCATAGACAGTAAAAGAAACACACCGCATCCATTTATCCTTTGCTGAAATTTCCGGGTCTTCATGGAGAGGGCACGTCATGGAGAGGGCACGTCATGGTTGCTTAGCAAAGACAGACGCCTCAGGGGCGCTTCTGTCCGAGCGCTTTGGAAAGAAGGAGAAAGCGGCGCGACTAGCGTTTTTCACGCGTTTTTAGGTGCGATATGTGAACGGCCCCTAAGAATTTTATTTGTGCAGATTCTCCATTACAAGGTTGTTTGCAAATGTTTAGTCGTAAAAGCTGATAACATTGCTTTTTAACAGTTAATATTTAAAGCTTTACAAACATGTTATGTGATCAGTTTGTCGTTTACCAGTTCATAATTCAGACTTGCAGCCTAATTATGACTGAATGAGAGAGGTAAATGTTTGAGTATATTTAAAATGCACTTCTTTTCTAAGTATTCACTGCTCTTTTTCACACAGCAGGTTTTTTGTGTGTGTTTTTCGAAGGATTGTTTACAATTTCACAGCATAAGCTATAAAGCTTTTTCCCAGTAAATAATAAAATACAATGCACTGCAATTTTATTCTGTTTTATCCTTATACTTCGTGAAAATATGTTCTCAAAGATTCCTTAAGCTTTGTTTGGGATGTTAAACTACTTTAGGAGCTCTAAGGACTGCCATGGTGAAAACAATATTTGAAATCTCCTTGTGAATTTTGCTAGAGTATGGGTCAGTGTTTTGATTGCAGAAGAGTTCGACAAAGGATTACTAACATAATAAAACAACTCCAGGTATATTTTTGATGAGGATATGACAATGCAAAATGGTTAAAATCTCTTAAAAATCTATGCTGAATGATAAAGACCCTTTATTAATAATTTACTTGGGGAAAAAATGGAAAAAACTAAAATATAAGTACATAAACCGATTAATCGATTAATCGTAAAAATAATCGACAGATTAATCGATTATCAAAATAATCGTTAGTTGCAGCCCTAATCATGAGCTGTGCTTTATCTTTCTCAGGAGCCATGAGTGATGAAGAGCAGTCAGAGGAGGAGGAAGAGGACAGAGGGAATGGAAACCACATTCCTCCCAGTGAGCATTTCACCAACAGTGCTTTATTTTTTTGTGATTTTAAAGGTATAATTTGATTTGATCATTTCGTATCATCAGAAATGTTCCGCATTAGTGTGTGTGTGCTATGTGTGCTGTGGTGACAGTTCCAGAGTCCCGCTTTGATCACGACTCGGAGGTGAGTGTTGAGGAAGAGGAGGAAGAAGAGGCAGCCGAGGAGGCCGGAGACGTCACCCCACAGTCTCCCTCTCATTCAGCCACTCCAGAAGACCACTTCATCCCCGAATCACCACCCATCTCACCCGTAGAGCTGAAGAAAGAGCTGCCCAAATACCTGCCGGCCCTACAGGTACACGCTCACACACACACACACACACACACACAGCGTCAGCGTCAGCGCAGGAGTGTGACCCGTGTCCGTGTGTGTGCAGGGCTGTCGCAGCGTGGAGGAGTTCCAGTGCCTGAACCGCATCGAAGAAGGCACCTATGGCGTCGTCTACAGAGCCAAAGACAAGAAGACGGATGAAATCGTGGCCCTGAAACGACTGAAGATGGAGAAGGAGAAGGAGGGCTTCCCCATCACCTCCCTCAGAGAGATCAACACCATCCTGAAGGCCCAGCACCCCAACATCGTCACCGTCCGGGTCAGAGCAGCTCTCGCTTAGATCAGGGCTTCTTCAGTCAAACACTGCCTTCAGAAGAGCAGTCACATTTCCAATACATGTGTGCATTTAAGTGATGCCTTTTCAAAAACTGATGCTTAAAATGAGAACAGTAATCTGGAAGTGGTGTGTGATGAAGTCACGACACGGTGTTTGAAACGTTAATCATGAACTCCCATCATCTCAATCAGCGTCTCCTTCTCTCTTCCCCGCTGTATCTGATCTAGTCTGTAGATATTTGCAGTGGAAAACATGAGAGTAATAGAGATTTGTTAGAAGTTTTGTTTTCAAACTTTGAAGCATTTGTAATAAGAGACCTTTAGTTGATCCCATCCATGTCTGACTCTAGTCCTTTCACCTGGATCTCATACTTTAACAGATGAATCGTTCTCTGTCAAGAGCTCTAATTGTCCTGATGATGCTAATCTGAAGCTGGAGTGTGTTTGTGTGTGTGTGACTCTGCTGCAGGAGATCGTGGTGGGCAGTAACATGGACAAGATCTACATAGTGATGAATTATGTGGAGCACGATCTGAAGAGTCTGATGGAGACCATGAAGCAGCCGTTCCTGCCCGGTACGCCCCAGCAGACCCAGAGTACTCCCTCACGCTCAGGACATCAGGGCTATACTGAGCCGCTTCTGTTCTGTGTCCTGCGCAGGGGAAGTCAAGACACTGATGATCCAGCTGCTCAGAGGAGTGCGGCATCTCCATGATAACTGGATCCTCCACCGTGACCTGAAGACCTCCAACCTGCTGCTGAGTCACAAGGGCATTCTGAAGGTCAGAGGTCACCAGCAGTGTGTCAGCTAGTGCTGTGTTAGCAGTGTTCTCCAATCATGAAGCGACTGTGACTGTGTCTGCAGATCGGAGACTTTGGTTTGGCTCGAGAGTACGGCTCTCCGCTCAAGCCCTACACACCTGTGGTGGTCACGCTGTGGTACCGCTCCCCTGACCTGCTGCTGGGGGCAAAGGTCAGTGACACCACACACATTCTGTTCTGACAGACCATGAGCTCAGAGATGAAGTTCTCCGCACTAGTGTCCAGAGCAGTGGCTGTGAGATAGTCTTGACAGTAAGGGTCAGATCTGTGTGTGTAAATGATAGTTTCTGTACTGCGTGTGAAAGCTGGTCTCCCTGCTCATGTTTCCTCAGGAATACTCCACCGCGGTGGACATGTGGTCGGTCGGCTGTATATTTGGAGAACTGCTCACACAGAAACCCTTATTCCCTGGCAAATCTGAGATCGATCAAATCAACAGAGTGTTTAAGGTATGCTCGAGCTCATCCTGAATGTGTGGAGTGTAGGCTCTGTTATCAGCTCAGAAGAAGTGTTGCTGTGTGTCTGTGAGTGAGCTGCGACACGTCTGTCCTCAAAGACACAGATCGACTGTTGAGTTACCAGCTACAAACATCAGGAGCACAGAAAGCATTTTAGCAGCTGCTAAAAAATGTTATAAAATATCTTGTGTTCACTACTTAAAGCTACACTGCTGTTTTTAAAGCTATTAAACTCTCAGCTGCTCTATATAGAGCCCAGTTATTCACAATCACAGTTCAATCGAAATAAAATAACTCTTACCACATTCATTCATTCACTTCAGGAGTCTAGATCTACCATAGAGAAAACAAGTCCGGTTTTGCACTGTAATCTTTAATGACCACTTTAAAAGCCCACGCTGGTGAGAGATCATGGTATAAGCAGGACATTCACAGCTGGTGTGTGTTACAGTTAAACAATCACCAAATCACAGCTGGTTGATCTATATATACATGTGTTTAACTGAAACACTCTAGATCGGGTGGAGATTCAGCTGATAGTGCTGCTGTAGTTTCTAACAGAGACAGTAGAGTAATGCTGTTACAGCTGAAGCACACTCATGGTTAGAGGCACTGGGCCAGAGCTGACCAATCAGAGCTGAGATTTCAGAACAGCAGGCTTTAAAGAGACAGGAACTAAACCAGGGAGGAGAGAGTATGAGGAAATGACCTGTTTAAACCATGGTGATGTACTGTAACAGGAGCGTAACATGGGTGTTTACACCTTGTGTTTGATTAGACATGTTCACAGTCTTTCCCTCTCCCTGTGCCTGTGTGTGCGTGTGTGTGTGTGTGTGTGTGTGTGCAGGACCTGGGCTCTCCCAGTGAGAAGATCTGGCCAGGATACAGCGAGCTGCCTGCGGTGAAGAAGATGACTTTCACAGAATATCCCTACAATAACCTGCGCAAGCGCTTCGGAGCGCTGCTGTCTGACCAGGGCTTCGACCTCATGAACAAGTAAGAGCTCACACTGACCAGCACATGCTATGAAGAGCACAGGACTGAGACCCATGATGAGGCACGGACAGAGAGTGTGTGTGTTTGGCTGCATTAGAAACAGACTCTGGAGTTAAAAACAAAACGATCTGAAGAGTGTAAATAAAGTTGCTTCTGGACATTTACAATCCTGGTCATTGAGTCAAGCAGCCATGGATCTGAGCGTTGCTCTGGGATGTGGTTCTTGTGTGGCCCTGAAGGGTCTCGTCCCTCCTCACTAGAGATTGACCCATATGGGTTTTTCTATAGCCGATGCCGATGCCGATGTTTAGAGGTCAGGGTCAGCCGATGGCCGATATGTGCTGCCGATTTTTAGGGCCGATATCTTGGAGTTTTCCCCTTGATTTGCATGCTAAAATGTCACACTAATAATAAGTGGATGCACAACACATTTTTTCTAAACCTATCATAATTTATTGAGCACTGACTTGAACCATCTCTTCATTCATCTTAATTTAGTGCACTGCACTGTATTAAAATAAAAAAAATGTATCCAAAGTTAACCAAACAAATTAATAAACTGACCAAGTATTAAATATATAAAACAGGTAATATAAATATAAATATATATATATATATAGTGTGTGTGTGTGTGTGTCAATCATTTACATAAAAGTTTTAGAGCATTTACATTTATCAAGTAGAATTTTTCAAGTTTGTTGGAACATAAATGTAAACTTAAATATACATTTAAATAAATACAATTTTAGAAATAAAAATCAATTAAACTGAAAAATATAAAAAAATAAATAACAGTAGTGCTGCAAAGACACTAGCAACCAGCAACATTTGTGTTTGGTATAAATGACACAGAACATCTAAAGTGCATTCTAATTTCGAACTTACATCGCAGTCTGTTCATTATTAAAATAAAGTAGAGTCAACCAAACATTTAAAAAGTTACACTGGTCAGTTTAAATACACCGTATACCGGACCACTCTGCTGTTATGCAAAGGACGTTTTTGCTCATGTGAAGAGGATGATTTTTCCGTCTAGTTTACATTAAAATAAATATTATAGTTTAACATTCAGATACATTGCAAATATGGAAACATTTGGATATGTGCAGAACAAAACGTGAGCAATAACCTCAAATACATCTAGTCAAACCCGCGCTCGCTCGTCCTCATATGGACTTAGTGCACATGGCATAATATCTTCTTTTTAACATAATAGCCGGACTTCTCATCTCCCAGTCTGCTATGATGAAGTGAGCAGTTATCATCACAGAGCTCTCCGTCCCCCTGGACGTGCACCCCTCTATCGTGAGCGCAACAGAGGATGCTCGGGATAGTTCATCCACAACTTTTTTCTTCTCCTGTTCATAAGGATCTGGCACAATCTTTTCACTCTAACCTCTTTCCTTCATCATTATATCTGACAGGGAAGCCAAAATGCGCGGGGCGTTCAAGCTCCTCCGCTCGGCATTATCACTGAGTGTGGACTGAACATGCGCAACTTTTTTTTTTTTTTATAAATCAATCCGCGGGTCACGTGTATGCCGAACTGAAGATATTGATGTGAACGGATCACGGATCAATGATGATCCGTTGCACCACTACTATATGTCATTTGAAAACATTGCAGTTGCGTTTCAAAATACAACAACGAGCACCACGAAACCATTTAAAGAGGCGCATTCAGCCGCGGTCTCCTTGACAGAAAACATTCAGCAAAGTAAAATGATCTCAAACGTATGGCGCGCTCTCTTCATTTTATCAAACGATCATAATCACATTTATTCATTTTACAGTCCTGCTACTAGCATTTTATTAATACTAAAACCCCTTTAATTCAGGTGAGAAAGCTGTTTTTCCAAGTGGCTTTTGCACATAATAATAATAATACCGCTGCAGACGCATTTTGCAGCATTAAGGTTATTACTTGATCGTTAATTTAAACGACGATCGATCATGGAAATTATCAAATATTGACATCCCTAAATACAAATGAGTTGGATGGAAAACTGGTTATTGTCTGCATCAAACCATGCTTCCGAACACATGTGATTCACCGTTCTGGGCAGCTCCAGGACAGCTGTCTCTCCGAGCACGGTGCTGTCTGTGAGCTGGGCGGAGTAACGGAGCCCTCAATCACGCTGCAGTGTTTGTGAGAGCTGACAACTTCTCCACTCCATTTACAGAGTGAAATTATCTGACTACCTTTATCTCGCAGGTCTGTTGTTGAATCTTCCAAAAGTTTTGGCTCGGGGTGCTTTACATGCAGTGGCTGCAGCAGCACTTTCCACCGCACCCAATAACACAGGGCTGCCCGCCGACGTGCCTGACTTTAAATCGGCGCTACTAAACACGGATATCGGCCGATGCCGATATATTAAAAAATGACAAATATCGGCCCGATATATCGGCTGACCTCTACTCCTGACCGCACCATCACAGTCTGACCGCACACAGCACATTCACATGAGAGAGCAGCGGAGGAAGAGGGAACACCCTGAAGACTCGTGTGTATTCACTGGTGTAATGCTTCTTCACAGCAGCACACTCACATCTGCCTCGTCCAGACCTGCGTCTGATCTCCTGCTGCTTGAGAAGTGTGTTATATCACCTCACACTCTCTCACTTCCTATCACAAATACACTCATCTGATTATTCATCCAGAAATACAGATCAGCTCGCCCTCAGGTCATCCAGGATGCGTTTGTGACCCTGGAACACAAAACCTTTAGTTTAGTCTTTAGTTGCTGGGGTGTATTTTTAGAAACATTGTATGGGGCAAAATTATTGTGCTTTTTATGCCAAAAATCATGAGGATATTAAGTAAAGATCATGTTCATGAAGATATTTAGTAAATCTCCTACTGTAAATATATCAAACCTTCATTTTTGATTAGTAATATGCTTTGCTAAGAACTTCATTTGGACAACTTTAAAGATGATTTTCTCAATATTTGGATATTTTTGTTCCCTCAGATCCCAGGTTTCTAATAGTTGTATCTCAGACAGATATTGTCCTCCTCACAAACCACACATCACTGGAGAGATGATGTATTCAGATTCAGATGATGTAGACATCTCAGTTTTGAACTGACACTTCTTCACTTATTATGGATCATGGACTCGTATCTCAAGCAATGGTTTTAAGTTAAAATGTACCGATGCTTTGTTTGCTACAAACACGCAGCTTTTCACCTCCCAGATGTTCATTGATCTAGCTGAAACTGAGCAGTAATATTATCTACGTTGTGTGAGTTTATCCGAACTCCTTGGTTTGTAGTTCCCTCATCATTTGTCCCGTGTCTGCTCTCCGTCTCAGGTTCCTGACGTACTGCCCTGCCAAGCGGATCAGTGCCGACGAGGCTCTCAAACACGAGTATTTCCGGGAGTCTCCGCTCCCCATCGAGCCCTCCATGTTCCCCACCTGGCCGGCCAAGAGCGAGCAGCAGCGGGTGAAGAGAGGAACGAGTCCTCGGCCGCCGGAGGGAGGACAGGACTTCAGTCAGCTGGTACACACTCATGCTCCTGAACCCTGCTCCGTCTCTGTTACTGTCTCTCACTCTCATCTCTCTCTTGTCCTCCTCAGGGTGATGATGATCTTAAAGAAACTGGTTTCCACCTGACCACTGCTAACCAGGGCGCTTCTAAAGCGGGTCCAGGGTTCAGCCTGAAGTTCTGAGCTCCAGTGGTCATGTGTCTGACGGGTTTAGAGGACCAGCATCACCGAGCAGTTCCCTGAGCTTCACACACACACAGACTCTGAGGAACAGTGTGTTTTACAGACACCCAGGACCTCCATGAAGCTCACGAGCTTTACACTTGTGCTAGCTGGCTCTGCTTGGTTTGAACACAAGCAGCAGATCAGCACGTTCAGACTGCTTTTCTCTTTTTCTCTCCATCTGCAGTCGCAGCTGGGAATCGGATGTTCAGAATCCATTTTTGTGACAAATATGAATATTGAATAAAAAACATTGATACCATGGTCTGTCTGAATACTAGATTCTGATTGGCTTTAGTCTGGCTTTAGCTCAGCGAGGGAGGTGGAATAATGTAGTGATGGGAACACTTTAGTACAGTCATGAGTCCGTCAGATGACCACTTCCCCTCTCTTAGTTGTCATGCTGATAATCTACCACAGTCTTGGTCTCTTGAAGAGGTTTGGAGAGGAGATGTGTATGTTCTCCGTGGTGGAGGAGACTTCTTCCACTGGTTGTGCTGGTATCAGTGCGGTGAGGAAGGAAGCAGGACTCTTCTTCAGCAGCCCTGAACACGACACACTGTAGGAAGCTGATCTCCTGGAGCACCTGGAGTAGGTGCAGAACGTCCTTATCCTGGAACACACAGACCAAAGGTTTATTCGCCGGAGTCAGTATGTCTTCTGCCTCTCTCAGAACTGGCTAAGGACGTCTGTATCTGTTGCTGTCTTACTGGACGAAGACTGTTGTTTGTCCAGTAATGATTATTCTATGGCATCGCTGTGAAGAACCTTTTGAAGCACCTTTAATATTTAGTGTAGCATCTTTATCTGATAGCATAGGACCGTTTGCTTATGTTAGTCCACTGTTGTGGTCAGAGATACCCTGGAGTATGTTGTTTAACAGATTAATCAGCGTTCTAAATTAATGCGCTATAACAAAGAAAATCCAGGTGGTTCTTTGTCCTTATTTAAAGCCATATTCATGAATAATCTTAATCTCTGCCAACTCACTGAAATTGACTGCAAAACTCATGAGTCAAAAATGCTTCATAAATGACAAAGATCATTGGTTCTCTTATATGTCTTGAGAAAATGCTAATGTGGTCATATTTCTGTTGAAAGCTACAGTTGAGATGAATTTCAGGGAATAACGGTGTAGATTTGGTCTTAAGCTCTTATATTCTATTTATTCTTTTAACAACCACTTATATCTAAAGAGGCTTATAAGCACCAGCAATAGTGGTTCGGGAGAGAAACACATAACGAGGAAGTCTTTAATAATCCACATGGAGTAATCCATAGGGAGCAGGCCGAAACACAAGTACACACTGACGAGACCAGACAACCAGACACTCAACAGAAGGCAACTTATAAGGGGAACGTTAATGATGACACAATAAAGGGAAGACAGAAACTAGGCCAAAGAGTATGAGGGATAGAAATGAGAACAAACAAATTCCATAAAGTTGTGACACATAGGACATTATTATTATGATTTATTATTTTTTTTTTAAGAAAAAGTCAGCAATATGCTATTAAGTGTTCATGGAAAAGATACATTTTCAGTTGTTGAAAATTTTCAAAGACTAGTTCCAGATGTTGTATATGCAAGCATCAGTGTCTTGAACCAGTAGCCAGTGCAAGGAGATAAAGAGAGGTGTAACATGTGCTGTTTTGGGATAACTGGAAACTAGTCTAGAAATGACAAGTGCTTGGACGAAAAGTTGTGCAGCATGTTTCTGACGCTGTTCAATGCAAAACTGCATGATTGAGACGTCTTTTCAATGTGGTCTTTGAAGGTCAGCTGCTCATCAAAGGTTACACAAAGATTTCTGACAGAAGTTTATGGGGTAATTGTAGAAGAGCCTAGCTGGATGGAGAAATCATACTGTAGTTTTGGAGTGGCAGGGAAGACAAGAAGCTCAGTCTTTGCCAGGTTGAGCTGTGTGTGATATTATTTCATCCATGTGGAGATGTCTGCCAGGCCTGAGATCTGTGCAGCTACCTTTGGATCATCTGGTTGAAATAGAAGATAGAAGCCATGTGCCTGTATGATGGGACCAAGTTATGTAGTGTATATGGAGAAGAGGAGGGGTCCAAGAATGGATCCCTGAGGAACCCCAGTGCTTTGGATACCTCTTCCCTTTAGGCAACCCTGAAAGACCTACCTGTGAGATAAGACTTGAACCAGAGAAGTGCAGTTCCTGTGACACCCAGTGATAAGAGGGTGGACAGGAGGATCTGATGATTGATGGGTGTCGAAACCTGCAGACAGATCTAACTAATGATTTGAAATCAGCTTTTGCAATCAGCAGGGCTTCAGTGACCAACAGTCATGTAGACTTGGTTAAGGGTCCTCTTTGGTTAACATCCAGCTGGTCATTCTGAGAGGGATAGATGATGCCTGGTTGAAAACCACTCGCTCAAGTGTTTTTGCTATGAATGGGAGAAAGACACCGGTCCTATAGCTTTCTAACTTCTGAAGTGTTTAGTGTGTGTTTTCTCCAGCAGTGACTGCACCTGAGCCTGCTTGAAAACACTGGGGATAGTGTCTGTGAGGACAGATGTGTTGATGATGTGTGAGTGCTGGTGAAAGACTGGGAGAAATTGCTTGCAGAAGGTGTGAAGGGATTGGGTCTGGAGGTGGAAGCATGAAGTTTAGATACGTCTGCCTCTTTAAGGACAGGGAGAAGGTTATTAGCTGTGTATGTGGTTGGTCTGAGTTCTTGGCTGTGTGAACCTGAACTCTTGACCAAGTTTGGACCAATGTTCATGGAGAACATCATATAACCACCAGATATTCTCTAGACAGAGTGTTAATGTGGAGCATCAAGTGTCTGTGGCAGTATTCACATCAACTGATGAGAACTGGCGGGGAAGAGAAAAAAGGATGATATTACAGAGGAGAGATGGAGAAAGGGAACAGGTTTTGTCTGAACGAAACTGGCAGAGCATTTGGTGGAGCACAAGAAGGAAAAATCATGACTGTAGCACTTGAGTGGTGTTTGACTACCTTTATTTTGTTTGGATATGAAACTTTCCAGAGCTGAACAGACCTAGTGTCCCTTCACTTTCAGCATATTCTCCAAAACCCTCCTTATGTGTCCTGTGGGACTGGAACAATAGAGCACAATAATCTTTTGTGTGAGAAAATCTTCTGAATATTTTTCAGTAGAGAAAATTCCCAAGTCCCCACTTGCTCCTCACATTATATAAGGTCCCTAATCGCTTGTTTCTGGCTGTAAAAGGGGGATTCAGGAGTGAGCATTTGCTTTCCACTAGCTTTTCCACTCTTTGAAGTGCTCTCATGTCTACAAGACTCAAAATAAATAATGTGAGCCAATGTGCTGATGGGTGGCATCTTACACAAGGGGATAAAACATTAAAATCAGAACGGACTACGAAACCACAAACTAGAATAAGCCTTGGGTCACTACCAGCGTTCAGTACAGTGGATTATTTCTATGAAAAGAAAATGCGAGTGGAATATAGTGAGAGAACAGTTGTGTTTTACAGTGGTGTAATACGAGAAGACACTTGGATACACCGCAACCATTGAGTCCAAGGTGAGAAAACACTGGGCATTATAAAGCAAGACGTCTGTGTTCTAAGATTAAATGTAAAGGTTTTAGTTAAATGATTAATAATGATGTTAAATGAACATCTCATGCTGGATATCATGAATTATCGGTGTTTTCATGCCTCTCAACTCTAGTGCTGCTGTCATCAGAGCAAAAGAGAGACCTAATAATAGTCAAGGCATTCAGAAATCAATGCACTTTTTTCAGTTTGATTGGTTGTAGTTAAAATTTCCGTTTTCAAGAATGAAGCCGTTTCACCAGCGTTTTCAGACTTAGACACCACTACATTTTCCCCTAAGCTTCATAAAAGGTTTTATGGGTGTGAAAGTTGACTGTTATTCTGGATGAATTAAAGGCTTCAAATGACATCGTAAATTGTTTTACTGGACAAATAAGAGATGTATTTACAACACACAAGTACAAACCCTGGTATTAAAACATTTGGCAGTGTGTATGTATAAAGGTGTGAGTGATGTCCCGCTGTACTGTGGTGAACTTTGACCCTGATCCCGTCGTTTCCTCCATGCTGCAGATATCCTGAGATGTGTGATGTCCATCAGGATCAAGCATGAGAGGATGCTGGTCTGGATCTGGTCCTGGCTAATCTTCTGGATATAATTTGCGCTCCAGAAGTACGTCAGGTCCTCAGAAGTGCACTCGTACCGTCCAAGAGTACGTGGTCAGCACCTTCTTGTTCTTCCTCACGAAGCAGGTGTATGTGCCCTCGTTGATGGCATTCGCCACAATAGTGATGTGGTCATCTTTCAGGGAAATGTAGCCGGATGAGAGAACTCCAGAGGCTCACTGTCTTTATACCAACTATCAGTGTGAGAGAATGCTTTAGGTTAGGACATTTGAAGCAAACACAGAGCTCACATATGCTTCAAACCATTTTCTCTTTGAAAATCTACCTTCAGAATTTACATCACATACAGAGCCTGTAGAAATAGATCTTCATGTTTGTTTTACAGCATCGAGTCTCAAGAGGAATTAAGTTAATAACAGAAAATGACTCCTGGAGGCACACCAGTAGTCTACATGTTCAACTCATGATCTTGTGTCAAAAACACCAAGTGAAACCCTCAGTGCTTCAGCTTTTCAGAATCAGCATGGGTATGGAACCCAGTCAAAGTTATTATAATAACCTGTGTAGAAAAACAAGAACTCACTAGATTTTGCCTTTCTTGGCTGCTATCTTCATCCACAGCGGAAGGTGATTATTAATGGGAACGATGCATGATGAGATGATTTGAGAGTCCGTCTTCATCTTCTCGTCTGGGGTTGGCAGTGGTAAGATTCCAGCCCAGTTGGTCTGTTTGTCCAGCGTTGAGGGCACGTTCAGGATTGGATACTTCGGCCAGTGGCCCAAAGCCACCACCTCTGAATCAGAATCCACTGGAGGAGCAACCTAGAACAATATTACGGTGTTGAATATAAGGGTTACTGAGGTTGGAAAATCTTTTATATTTGTATCGAACAAATCGATGATGGTTCCACTTGCTTTAATGCTTTAGACACCATGCATTCAGTTGATAAGTGCAGTTTATGTTCCTAAATTGGCATAATATTTCCAATTGGAAAAGGATGTTGGGCTGTTTTTTTATTATTATTATTATTATTTTTAAATAGCCATAATATATAAATAACTTAAAATACACTTTGAAGTCACATTGAAGCAAAAGTAGTTACAGAGCTTTTATTTTGTAATGTGACAGTATATCACAGTCATTATCAAAAAATAAAAATGGGTGTGAACTCGGTTCTGTGCATCAGTTGTTGATTGGATGTTGAGGTGTGGGCATGTAGATGAGTTTGTGTCTTCATCAGGTTTGGAGAAATGTAGCACTGCATCAGTGTCTCATCAATGGATGCTCTGCAGTGAATGGGTGCCGTCAGAATGAGAGTCTGATAAAAACATCACAATAATCCCCAGCACTCCAGTCCATCAGTGAACATCTGAAACAAATCCATAATTCAGACATTTTTATCTCGAATACGACTCCATAATCCATAACAATCACTCAAGTGAAAAAAATCCAAATCAAATTGACACCGCATTTAGCTTCACAAGATGTTTAACGAATCTCTTTCTGACGGCACCCATTCACTGCAGAGGATCCATTGGTGAGCCAGTAATGCTACATTTCTCCAAATCCATTTTGATGCATAAACAAACTCACCTACATCTCCTATGGCCTGCCTGAGGGGGGCACACTTTCAGTATGTTTTGGGGGAACTGATAAGTGCACTAAATGATTGCAGAAGTCCTGCATACGTCACCAGAGAGATCAGAGGTCCTCAGTAGAACATCCAGTTAGGACATTTTGATTAAACGTGTTGTAAACACATGCAACAATAAGATCTAGGCTATAACATGCATTTCGTTTAGTATTTATTTCATGCCTCCAAGCACCATGCCATTGTGATGAACGGACGATATGGATGGAGAGCTCCAGGTGACATTAGGAGGAGTTTATTGGACACACTTTGGACATGCTTGTGAGTGGAAGATTAGTGCCTCTGTTTCTTGGAAGAGAAGAGGGAGCAACAACACTATATTTTGAATGAAATGTTTTTCTTAGGGTACACTTAGTGAAGAAAACTAAAAGCCACAGAACACAGAGAATGCATTTTGGAGGCGCCAAGGCTGCGTCCTCGAAAGTTTGATAATGTGTATCAGTCATATATATATCTCTATATATGTATCAGTCAGCTCTTGTTCTTGACCCGCGTCTGCTGTTCTTTATCCGAGATTTGTGTGTCAGACAGACGTCACTGCGTCTCAGATCCCCGCCAAGACGCGTCCCGTGCCGAACGACCCCTTACGACTCGTCTGGATCAGTGATGATCACATCACGCGCGACTGACGCCATTGAGCCTGCTGAAATAAAACCTAAAGGCATACCGCAAATCTCCAGACAGGCAGAGCCGTGACTTCATGCATCCAGAGCCCGAGCCCCGCGAGCGCGAGCACGAGAAGTCCCGCGTGCCCCCCTTCTGCGCGCGGACGGACACAAACTGCGCGCTCCATCTTTGCGACGTCTCCGTCCAAATAACTGCCCTCAGCACCTACTCCCGTGGGCTCCTCGGCTCGCCATTGGGGGCTCTGTGATGCGCTGGAGCTCAGATGAGCCTCGGACACACAAAATCACATATACTGGAGCGCGGAGCAGAAAGATTGCAAAAGGGGGTTTCATATCCATGCCACAAAAGAATCTCCCCGTGAACAGATCTTAAAATAACCATCTTCTCATTCACGTGAGAAACATTTCCATTATAAAGAGCTGTTCGTCCAGTGGATGTTGACTACTGTCTAAATCAGACATTTCCTTTGAAAGTGTGTCAGACACTTTCTTCCAGTGGTGGATATTGCATTGAATCAGAGATCACTCTGAAAATAACTTTAAATAAATGACTTTACCTGTCAAGAGAGACGCACCAGTGATACTGTGATGAAACTACAGTGTGTATGAGTATTAATTTGATTTATCTGATACGTACCAAACAGAGTGACTCTAGAAAACCCAAACCCAGAGAAGAAGAGAGAAGTCTTGAGTGTGTTGTACAGAAGAGCAGCGGAGCAGAGCTGAATGTGTGTGTGCTTGAGATCTACAAGCACTACAACACTCTCATAAACCACTTAATTACTCATATTCCACACTTTTCAACTCTTATTATTCAGGTTATAGTTTTCAGGAGTTTTATCACTAATACTGCTAATATTATAATTGTTATAATGATTTTATTTTCATACGGGTGACAAAACAGGCTCGCCAGGAGTCACACGTCCCATAATTTTTAAAATATCGGCCTCTACCAAATGGTTGATATGTCACTTTATGGCAAAAGTACCGGAATTCATACACATACTATGGAAATCAGAAAATATGAACTATAATGAATGATCAGAAAGTTATATTTCTCAGCAAATAGTACATTCTGACAGCAGAAAGGATTATCTGAAAACATTAGCTTAGCTTTTCTACGTTTACCATAAAGTGACAAATCAACCATTTGGTTGAGCAGGCAGTTAAAGGGTTAATAATAATAAATGACTTTATTCATGGATATGAACTGAAATATGAAGTGTATATTTGTTGATGAACTCTGCACTAGTGTAACAGTGTGTGTTCAGCTGAAGGACATCCATCCATACACATCATCACTGCTGGGCTAAATACTAATGGCCTAGGACTTTTCTACACGTATAATTATAAACACGACTGGACAGAATTGACAGAAAAACCGCTCTAATGGATTATTAAATGCTCAAAATGGTTATGTTTTGTCTAAATGGATAGTTTACCCAAAGATCTAAATGCTGTCATCGGGTTTGTTGGTCCTAAATGAACTTTCTTTCCTCTGGGAACAGAAGACCCGGACTGTACCCTTGACTTCCGGTCTCAAAACCTCCTCTTTTCCAGAGACTGACTGTGCTGGAGGAGGATTTCTGTCGAACTCTCGCAGCATCTTCATATCATGAAGTGTCCATCAGATGAGGGGTCTGGTTCTCTTTCTCTGTTATACCCATCACCTTCAGAGGAGTGTGTTCACCAGATTCTGCTGCACATCCTCTATTACTGTCTATTTACTCCTTTTATTCTGTTTTTGAAGTCTGATTCGAAGCTGCGTGTCCTATGAAGGCTAGAAATTAACATGTCACATCTTTTGCCACAAACTGATGAAATCATTTTTGGGTGAACTGTACCTTTAATTCCCTTTCTACATTTGAAGATGCAATGCAAATGTTATTTTAGACCTTAGACTCCATACATCCAGAAACTAGACCTTCTGAAACCTGATTATAACCTCTCGAAAACAAACTACCTGGGTTTTATATCGCCAGTCTAAATACTCATTAATTAATTAATTGCCTCCTGCCTTCCCATCGTCCCGTGAGTGTTTCCCATCCCTCTGTGTGTGATGCGTGCGCGGAACCAAGACGCTGCGCCGTGTTTCCGCCCGGTCCGTGCACGCGCACGCTCACGCGCAGGCGCTCTGAGGCGCAGGACGGAAATGGCGATGTTCGTGAGTAATGCTGCTGATGTGTGCTCTGCTCGGAGCCCGCAGGGATCTGTGTGAAGGCCACGGCTGGTGAAGAGTGTGTGGAGCAGGTATGATCCAGACAGACTCTGATCATCTCTCTAGCTAGTGTTATCCTTCAGCAGCTCCATCCTCCTCTTCCTCTTCCTCCTCCTCCTCATCCTCAGATGCAGTGATCATGGTCTGGTGAAGCACTCACTTCTGTGTTCAGTGTTGATCATCTGAACACACGTGTTTGATCAGTGTGCTTGTGTTGTGAAGGGCATGATGGTGAATGTGCTTCACATTGACCCTTTTCACACACATTTACACAGTTATTGATTTAGTAAATCTAACATTAGCTTTCTAGCTCTCTTTATATATATATATATATATATATATATATATATATCATTCATAACACTGATCTTTGTAAATGACCATAGAGTCATATAGAGTGACTGTCCCCATCTAGCTCTGCTTTATCATGTTAATAATAACTCTCTGTTTTGGATCATGGATGGCTGTAGTCTTCTGTTCTGGAAGTTAATCAAATATGTTTTTGTTGAAACAATTTGTTTGCATTATTATAACTTATTTTTAAACTAGTAATTTAAAAGGATAGTTCACCCAAAGATGAAAACTAGCCAAGGTGTGTTTGATTCAGATGAATCCAGTCTGAGTAATAATCCTCCTGGCTCTTCCACGCTTTATAATGGCAGTGAATGGGTGTTATTTTTCAATAGTCCAAAAGAATAGTCCCTCTTTTCCTCACTTTCCCTCACGTTTAAATAGCTTATAAAGATGCCATGCACATTTTACTTTCACTTTCAGATAGTGATGATTCAGTGTCAACTGCTTGAGTGCAATAACAAACTCACTTTAGCCTGCATATAAACCTTCCACTCTTACTAACTACACAAATACAGATACACCATGCTCTAGGACAGGTGC